>NC_090378.1:112051994-112355112 GCF_036365525.1 Heterodontus francisci
GGATAGAATAGAGGATAGAGGATAGGATAGAGGATAGGATAGAGCATAGGATAGAGGATAGAATAGAGGATAGGGTGGAGGATAGAGGATAGAGCGAAGGATAGAGGAAAGCAATGGGGATAGGATAGAATAGAGGATAGGGTAGAGGATAGAGGATAGAATAGAGGATAGAGCGTCGGATAGAGGATAGCATAGGGGACAGGATAGAATAGAGGATAGAGGATAGGATAGAGGATAGGATAGAGGATAGAATAGAGGATAGAATAGAGGATAGGGTCGAGGATAGAGGATAGAATAGAGGATAGAGGATAGGATAGAGGATAGAATGGAGGATAGAGGACAGAGGATTGGATAGGATAGAGGATAGAATAGAGGATGGGATAGAGGATGGGATAGAGGATGGGATAGAGGATAGGATAGAGGAGAGGATAGAGGAGAGGATCGAGGAGAGGATAGAGGATAGGATAGAGGATAGGATAGAGGATAGGAAAGAGGATAGCGGATAGGATAGAGGATAGGATAGAGGATAGGAAAGAGGATAGAGGAGAGGATAGAGGATAGAATTGAGGATAGAGGGTAGTATAGAGGATAGGATAGGGGGTGGATAGAGGATAGGATAGAGGATAGGATAGTGGATAGGATAGTGGAAAGAGGATAGGAAAGAGGATAGGATAGAGATAGGATAGAGGAAAGAGGATAGGATAGAGGATAGGATAGAGGATAGAGGAGAGGATAGAGGATAGAATTGAGGATTGAGGACAGGATAGGGGATAGGAAAGAGGATAGGATAGAGGATAGAATAGAGGATAGAATAGAGGATAGAGGACAGGATAGAGGACAGGATAGAGGATAGGATAGAGGATAGAGGATAGGATAGGATAGAGGAAAGGATAGGATAGAGGAAAGGAAAGGATAGAGGATAGGATAGGATAGAGGAAAGGATAGGACAGAGGAAAGGATAGGATAGAGGAAAGGATAGGATAGAGGATAGGATAGAATAGAGGATAGAGCGAAGGATAGAGGAAAGCATAGGGGATAGGATAGGAAAGAGGATAGGATAGAGGGTAGAATAGAGGATAGGGTAGAGGATAGAGGATAGAATAGAGGATAGAGCGTCGGATAGAGGATAGCATAGGGGCCAGGATAGAATAGAGGATAGAGGATAGGATAGAGGATAGGATAGAGGATAGAATAGAGGATAGAATAGAGGATAGGGTCGAGGATAGAGGATAGAATAGAGGATAGAGCGTAGGATAGAGGATAGCATAGGGGACAGGAGAGGATAGAGGATAGGATAGAGGATAGAATAGAGGATAGAAGATCGGATAGAGGATAGAGGATTGGATAGGATAGAGGATAGAATAGAGGATGGGATAGAGGATAGGATAGAGAATAGGATAGAGGATGGGATAGAGGATAGGATAGAGGAGAGGATAGAGGATAGGATAGAGGATAGGATAGAGGATAGGATAGAGGATAGGATAGAGGATAGGAAAGAGGATAGAGGAGAGGATAGAATAGAGGATAGAATGGAGGATAGAGGACAGGATAGAGGATAGGATAGAGGATAGGATAGAGGAAAGAGGATAGGATAGAGGAGAGGATAGAGGAAAGAGGATAGGATAGAGGATAGGATAGAGGATAGGAAAGGGGTTAGAGGAAAGAGGATAGGATAGAGGATAGGAAAGAGGATAGAGGATAGGATAGGATAGAGGATAGGATAGGATAGAGGAAAGGATAGGATAGAGGAAAGGATAGGATAGAGGACAGGATAGGATAAAGGATAGGATAGAGGATAGGATAGGATAGAGGAAAGGATAGGATAGAGGAAAGGATAGGATAGAGGATAGGATCGGATAGAGGAAAGGATAGGATAGAGGATAGGATAGGAGAGAGGAAAGGATAGGATAGAGGATAGGATAGGATAGAGGAAAGGATAGGATAGAGGAAAGGACAGGATCGAGGAAAGGACAGTATAGAGGAAAGGATGGGATAGAGGATAGGATAGGAGAGAGGAAAGGATAGGATAGAGGATAGGATAGGATAGAGGAAAGGATAGGATAGAGGAAAGGACAGGATAGAGGAAAGAATAGGATAGAGGGAAGGATAGGATAGAGGATAGGATAGGATAGAGGAAAGGACAGGATAGAGGAAAGGACAGGATAGAGGAAAGGATAGGATAGAGGATAGGATAGGATAGAGGAAAGGACAGGATAGAGGAAAGGACAGGATAGAGGAAAGGACAGAATAGAGGAAAGGATAGGAGAGAGGAAAGGATAGGATAGAGGATAGGATAGGATAGAGGATAGGATAGGATAGAGGAAAGGACAGGATAGAGGAAAGGACAGGATAGAGGAAAGGATAGGATAGAGGATAGGATAGGAGAGAGGAAAGGATAGGATAGAGGATAGGATAGGATAGAGGAAAGGATAGGATAGAGGATAGGATAGGATAGAGGAAAGGATAGGATAGAGGATAGGATAGGATAGAGGATAGGATAGAGGATAGAGGATAGGATAGGATAGAGGAAAGGATAGGTTAGAGTAAAGGATAGGATAGAGGATAGGATAGGATAGAGGACAGGATAGGATAGAGGAAAGGATAGGATAGAGGAAAGGATAGGATAGAGGATAGAATAGGATAGAGGAAAGGATAGGATAGAGGATAGGATAGGATAGAGGACAGGATAGAGGATAGGATAGAGGATAGAGGATAGGATAGGATAGAGGAAAGGATAGGATAGAGGAAAGGATAGGATAGAGGATAGGATAGGATAGAGGGAAGGATAGGATAGAGGAAAGGATAGGATAGAGGAAAGGATAGGAAAGAGGATAGGATAGGATAAAGGATAGGATAGAGGATAGAGGATAGGATAGGATAGAGGATAGGATAGGATAGAGGAAAGGATAGGATAGAGGATAGGATAGGATAGAGGAAAGGATCGGCTAGAGGATAGGATAGAGGATAGGATAGGATAAAGGATAGGATAGAGGATAGGATAGGATAGAGGAAAGGATAGGATAGAGGAAAGGATCGGATAGAGGATAGGATAGGATAGAGGAAAGGATAGGATAGAGGATAGGATAGGATAGAGGAAAGGATAGGATAGAGGATCGGATAGGATAGAGGAAAGGATAGGATAGAGGAAAGGATAGGATAGAGGATAGGATAGAATAGAGGATAGGGTAGAGGATAGAGGATAGAATGGAGGATAGAGCGAAGGATAGAGGAAAGCAATGGGGATAGGATAGGAAAGAGGATAGAATAGAGGATAGGGTAGAGGATAGAGGATAGAATAGAGGATAGAGCGGCGGATAGAGGATAGCATAGGGGACAGGATAGAATAGAGGATAGAGGATAGGATAGAGGATAGGATAGAGCATAGGATAGAGGATAGAATAGAGGATAGGGTGGAGGATAGAGGATAGAGCGAAGGATAGAGGAAAGCAATGGGGATAGGATAGGAAAGAGGATAGGATAGAGGATAGAATAGAGGATAGGGTAGAGGATAGAGGATAGAATAGAGGATAGAGCGTCGGATAGAGGATAGCATAGGGGACAGGATAGAATAGAGGATAGAGGATAGAATAGAGGATAGAATAGAGGATAGGGTCGAGGATAGAGGATAGAATAGAGGATAGAGGATAGAATGGAGGATAGAGGATAGAGGATTGGATAGGATACAGGATAGAATAGAGGATGGGATAGAGGATGGGATAGAGGATGGGATAGAGGATAGGATAGAGGAGAGGATAGAGGAGAGGATCGAGGAGAGGATAGAGGATAGGATAGAGGATAGGATAGAGGATAGGATAGAGGATAGGAAAGAGGATAGCGGGTAGGATAGAGGATAGGATAGAGGATAGGATAGGAGAGAGGAAAGGATAGGATAGAGGAAAGGATAGGATAGAGGATAGGACAGGATAGAGGAAAGGACAGAATAGAGGAAAGGACAGGATAGAGGAAAGGATAGGATAGAGGATAGGATAGGAGAGAGGAAAGGATAGGATAGAGGATAGGATAGGATAGAGGAAAGGATAGGATAGAGGATAGGATAGGATAGAGGAAAGGATAGGATAGAGGATAGGATAGGATAGAGGATAGGATAGAGGATAGAGGATAGGATAGGATAGAGGAAAGGATAGGTTAGAGTAAAGGATAGGATAGAGGATAGGATAGGATAGAGGACAGGATAGGATAGAGGAAAGGATAGGATAGAGGATAGGATAGGATAGAGGAAAGGATAGGATAGAGGATAGGATAGGATAGAGGACAGGATAGAGGATAGGATAGAGGATAGAGGATAGGATAGGATAGAGGAAAGGATAGGATAGAGGATAGGATAGGATTAGGGAAGGATAGGATAGAGGAAAGGATAGGATAGAGGAAAGGATAGGATAGAGGATAGGATAGGATAAAGGATAGGATAGAGGATAGAGGATAGGATAGGATAGAGGATAGGATAGGATAGAGGAAAGGATAGGATAGAGGATAGGATAGGATAGAGGAAAGGATCGGATAGAGGATAGGATAGGATAAAGGATAGGATAGAGGATAGGATAGGATAGAGGAAAGGATAGGATAGAGGAAAGGATCGGATGGAGGATAGGATAGGATAGAGGAAAGGTTAGGATAGAGGATAGGATAGGATAGAGGAAAGGATAGGATAGAGGATCGGATAGGATAGAGGAAAGGATAGGATAGAGGAAAGGATAGGATAGAGGAAAGGATAGGATAGAGGATAGGATAGAATAGAGGATAGGGTAGAGGATAGAGGATAGAATAGAGGATAGAGCGAAGGATAGAGGAAAGCAATGGGGATAGGATAGGAAAGAGGATAGAATAGAGGATAGGGTAGAGGATAGAGGATAGAATAGAGGATAGAGCGTCGGATAGAGGATAGCATAGGGGACAGGATAGAATAGAGGATAGAGGATAGGATAGAGGATAGGATAGAGCATAGGATAGAGGATAGAATAGAGGATAGGGTGGAGGATAGAGGATAGAGCGAAGGATAGAGGAAAGCAATGGGGATAGGATAGAATAGAGGATAGGGTAGAGGATAGAGGATAGAATAGAGGATAGAGCGTCGGATAGAGGATAGCATAGGATAGAGGATAGAATAGAGGATAGAGGATAGGATAGAGGATAGGATAGAGGATAGAATAGAGGATAGAATAGAGGATAGGGTCGAGGATAGAGGATAGAATAGAGGATAGAGGATAGGATAGAGGATAGAATGGAGGATAGAGGACAGAGGATTGGATAGGATAGAGGATAGAATAGAGGATGGGATAGAGGATGGGATAGAGGATGGGATAGAGGATAGGATAGAGGAGAGGATAGAGGAGAGGATCGAGGAGAGGATAGAGGATAGGATAGAGGATAGGATAGAGGATAGGAAAGAGGATAGCGGATAGGATAGAGGATAGGATAGAGGATAGGAAAGAGGATAGAGGAGAGGATAGAGGATAGAATTGAGAATAGAGGGTAGTATAGAGGATAGGATAGGGGGTGGATAGAGGATAGGATAGAGGATAGGATAGTGGATAGGATAGTGGAAAGAGGATAGGAAAGAGGATAGGATAGAGATAGGATAGAGGAAAGAGGATAGGATAGAGGATAGGATAGAGGATAGAGGAGAGGATAGAGGATAGAATTGAGGATTGAGGACAGGATAGGGGATAGGAAAGAGGATAGGATAGAGGATAGAATAGAGGATAGAATAGAGGATAGAGGACAGGATAGAGGACAGGATAGAGGATAGGATAGAGGATAGAGGATAGGATAGGATAGAGGAAAGGATAGGATAGAGGAAAGGAAAGGATAGAGGATAGGATAGGATAGAGGAAAGGATAGGACAGAGGAAAGGATAGGATAGAGGAAAGGATAGGATAGAGGATAGGATAGAATAGAGGATAGAGCGAAGGATAGAGGAAAGCATAGGGGATAGGATAGGAAAGAGGATAGGATAGAGGGTAGAATAGAGGATAGGGTAGAGGATAGAGGATAGAATAGAGGATAGAGCGTCGGATAGAGGATAGCATAGGGGCCAGGATAGAATAGAGGATAGAGGATAGGATAGAGGATAGGATAGAGGATAGAATAGAGGATAGAATAGAGGATAGGGTCGAGGATAGAGGATAGAATAGAGGATAGAGCGTAGGATAGAGGATAGCATAGGGGACAGGAGAGGATAGAGGATAGGATAGAGGATAGAATAGAGGATAGAAGATCGGATAGAGGATAGAGGATTGGATAGGATAGAGGATAGAATAGAGGATGGGATAGAGGATAGGATAGAGAATAGGATAGAGGATGGGATAGAGGATAGGATAGAGGAGAGGATAGAGGATAGGATAGAGGATAGGATAGAGGATAGGAAAGAGGATAGAGGAGAGGATAGAATAGAGGATAGAATGGAGGATAGAGGACAGGATAGAGGATAGGATAGAGGATAGGATAGAGGAAAGAGGATAGGATAGAGGAGAGGATAGAGGAAAGAGGATAGGATAGAGGATAGGATAGAGGATAGGAAAGGGGTTAGAGGAAAGAGGATAGGATAGAGGATAGGAAAGAGGATAGAGGATAGGATAGGATAGAGGATAGGATAGGATAGAGGAAAGGATAGGATAGAGGAAAGGATAGGATAGAGGACAGGATAGGATAAAGGATAGGATAGAGGATAGGATAGGATAGAGGAAAGGATAGGATAGAGGAAAGGATAGGATAGAGGATAGGATAGGATAGAGGAAAGGATAGGATAGAGGATAGGATAGGAGAGAGGAAAGGATAGGATAGAGGATAGGATAGGATAGAGGAAAGGATAGGATAGAGGAAAGGACAGGATCGAGGAAAGGACAGTATAGAGGAAAGGATGGGATAGAGGATAGGATAGGAGAGAGGAAAGGATAGGATAGAGGATAGGATAGGATAGAGGAAAGGATAGGATAGAGGAAAGGACAGGATAGAGGAAAGAATAGGATAGAGGGAAGGATAGGATAGAGGATAGGATAGGATAGAGGAAAGGACAGGATAGAGGAAAGGACAGGATAGAGGAAAGGATAGGATAGAGGATAGGATAGGATAGAGGAAAGGACAGGATAGAGGAAAGGACAGGATAGAGGAAAGGACAGAATAGAGGAAAGGATAGGAGAGAGGAAAGGATAGGATAGAGGATAGGATAGGATAGAGGATAGGATAGGATAGAGGAAAGGACAGGATAGAGGAAAGGACAGGATAGAGGAAAGGATAGGATAGAGGATAGGATAGGAGAGAGGAAAGGATAGGATAGAGGATAGGATAGGATAGAGGAAAGGATAGGATAGAGGATAGGATAGGATAGAGGAAAGGATAGGATAGAGGATAGGATAGGATAGAGGATAGGATAGAGGATAGAGGATAGGATAGGATAGAGGAAAGGATAGGTTAGAGTAAAGGATAGGATAGAGGATAGGATAGGATAGAGGACAGGATAGGATAGAGGAAAGGATAGGATAGAGGAAAGGATAGGATAGAGGATAGAATAGGATAGAGGAAAGGATAGGATAGAGGATAGGATAGGATAGAGGACAGGATAGAGGATAGGATAGAGGATAGAGGATAGGATAGGATAGAGGAAAGGATAGGATAGAGGAAAGGATAGGATAGAGGATAGGATAGGATAGAGGGAAGGATAGGATAGAGGAAAGGATAGGATAGAGGAAAGGATAGGAAAGAGGATAGGATAGGATAAAGGATAGGATAGATAGAGGATAGGATAGGATAGAGGATAGGATAGGATAGAGGAAAGGATAGGATAGAGGATAGGATAGGATAGAGGAAAGGATCGGCTAGAGGATAGGATAGAGGATAGGATAGGATAAAGGATAGGATAGAGGATAGGATAGGATAGAGGAAAGGATAGGATAGAGGAAAGGATCGGATAGAGGATAGGATAGGATAGAGGAAAGGATAGGATAGAGGATAGGATAGGATAGAGGAAAGGATAGGATAGAGGATCGGATAGGATAGAGGAAAGGATAGGATAGAGGAAAGGATAGGATAGAGGAAAGGATAGGATAGAGGATAGGATAGAATAGAGGATAGGGTAGAGGATAGAGGATAGAATGGAGGATAGAGCGAAGGATAGAGGAAAGCAATGGGGATAGGATAGGAAAGAGGATAGAATAGAGGATAGGGTAGAGGATAGAGGATAGAATAGAGGATAGAGCGGCGGATAGAGGATAGCATAGGGGACAGGATAGAATAGAGGATAGAGGATAGGATAGAGGATAGGATAGAGCATAGGATAGAGGATAGAATAGAGGATAGGGTGGAGGATAGAGGATAGAGCGAAGGATAGAGGAAAGCAATGGGGATAGGATAGGAAAGAGGATAGGATAGAGGATAGAATAGAGGATAGGGTAGAGGATAGAGGATAGAATAGAGGATAGAGCGTCGGATAGAGGATAGCATAGGGGACAGGATAGAATAGAGGATAGAGGATAGAATAGAGGATAGAATAGAGGATAGGGTCGAGGATAGAGGATAGAATAGAGGATAGAGGATAGGATAGAGGATAGAATGGAGGATAGAGGATAGAGGATTGGATAGGATACAGGATAGAATAGAGGATGGGATAGAGGATGGGATAGAGGATGGGATAGAGGATAGGATAGAGGAGAGGATAGAGGAGAGGATCGAGGAGAGGATAGAGGATAGGATAGAGGATAGGATAGAGGATAGGATAGAGGATAGGAAAGAGGATAGCGGGTAGGATAGAGGATAGGATAGAGGATAGGAAAGAGGATAGAGGAGAGGATAGAGGATAGAATTGAGGATAGAGGGTAGTATAGAGGATAGGATAGGGGGTGGATAGAGGATAGGATAGAGGATAGGATAGTGGATAGGATAGTGGAAAGAGGATAGGAAAGAGGATAGGATAGAGATAGGATAGAGGAAAGAGGATAGGATAGAGGATAGGATAGAGGATAGAGGAGAGGATAGAGGATAGAATTGAGGATTGAGGACAGGATAGGGGATAGGAAAGAGGATAGGATAGAGGATAGAGGATTGGATAGGATAGAGGAAAGGATAGGATAGAGGAAAGGATAGGATAGAGGATAGGATAGGATAGAGGAAAGGATAGGACAGAGGAAAGGATAGGATAGAGGAAAGGATAGGATAGAGGATAGGATAGAATAGAGGATAGGGTAGAGGATAGAGGATAGAATGGAGGATAGAGCGAAGGATAGAGGAAAGCAATGGGGATAGGATAGGAAAGAGGATAGAATAGAGGATAGGGTAGAGGATAGAGGATAGAATAGAGGATAGAGCGTCGGATAGAGGATAGCATAGGGGACAGGATAGAATAGAGGACAGAGGATAGGATAGAGGATAGGATAGAGCATAGAATAGAGGATAGAATAGAGGATAGGGTCGAGGATAGAGGATAGAATAGAGGATAGAGCGTAGGATAGAGGATAGCATAGGGGACAGGAGAGGATAGAGGATAGGATAGAGGATAGAATAGAGGATAGAAGATCGGATAGAGGATAGAGGATTGGATAGGATAGAGGATAGAATAGAGGATGGGATAGAGGATAGGATAGAGAATAGGATAGAGGATGGGATAGAGGATAGGATAGAGGAGAGGATAGAGGATAGGATAGAGGATAGGATAGAGGATAGGATAGAGGATAGGAAAGAGGATAGAGGAGAGGATAGAATAGAGGATAGAATAGAGGATAGAGGACAGGATAGAGGATAGGATAGAGGATAGGATAGAGGAAAGAGGATAGGATAGAGGATAGGATAGAGGAAAGAGGATAGGATAGAGGATAGGATAGAGGATAGGAAAGGGGTTAGAGGAAAGAGGATAGGATAGAGGATAGGAAAGAGGATAGAGGATAGGATAGGATAGAGGATTAGATTAGATTAGATTAGAGATACAGCACTGAAACAGGCCCTTCGGCCCACCGAGTCTGTGCCGAACATCAACCACCCATTTATACTAATCCTACACTAATCCCATATTCCAACCAAACATCCCCACCTGTCCCTATATTTCCCTACCACCTACCTATACTAGTGACAATTTATCATGGCCAATTAACCTATCAACCTGCAAGTCTTTTGGCTTGTGGGAGGAAACCGGAGCACCCGGAGAAAACCCACGCAGACACAGGGAGAACTTGCAAACTCCACACAGGCAGTACCCGGAATCGGATAGGATAGAGGAAAGGATAGGATAGAGGAAAGGATAGGATAGAGGACAGGATAGGATAAAGGATAGGATAGAGGATAGGATAGGATAGAGGAAAGGATAGGATAGAGGAAAGGATAGGATAGAGGATAGGATAGGATAGAGGAAAGGATCGGATAGAGGATAGGATAGAGGATAGCATAGGATAGAGGATAGGATAGGATAGAGGAAAGGATAGGATAGAGGATAGGATAGAATGGAGGATAGGATAGGATAGAGGAAAGGATAGGATAGAGGAAAGGATAGGATAGAGGATAGGATAGGATAGAGGATAGGACAGGATAGAGGAAAGGATAGGATAGAGGATAGGATAGGATCGAGGAAAGGATAGGATAGAGGATAGGATAGGATAGAGGAAAGGATAGGATAGAGGATAGGATAGGATAGAGGAAAGGATAGGATAGAGGATAGGATAGGATAGAGGAAAGGATAGGATAGAGGATAGGATAGGATAGAGGAGAGGATAGAGGAGAGGATCGAGGAGAGGATAGAGGATAGGATAGAGGATAGGATAGAGGATAGGATAGAGGATAGGAAAGAGGATAGCGGATAGGATAGAGGATAGGATAGAGGATAGGAAAGAGGATAGAGGAGAGGATAGAGGATAGAATTGAGGATAGAGGGTAGTATAGAGGATAGGATAGGGGGTGGATAGAGGATAGGATAGAGGATAGGATAGTGGATAGGATAGTGGAAAGAGGATAGGAAAGAGGATAGGATAGAGATAGGATAGAGGAAAGAGGATAGGATAGAGGATAGGATAGAGGATAGAGGAGAGGATAGAGGATAGAATTGAGGATTGAGGACAGGATAGGGGATAGGAAAGAGGATAGGATAGAGGATAGAATAGAGGATAGAATAGAGGATAGAGGACAGGATAGAGGACAGGATAGAGGATAGGATAGAGGATAGAGGATAGGATAGGATAGAGGAAAGGATAGGATAGAGGAAAGGAAAGGATAGAGGATAGGATAGGATAGAGGAAAGGATAGGACAGAGGAAAGGATAGGATAGAGGAAAGGATAGGATAGAGGATAGGATAGAATAGAGGATAGAGTGAAGGATAGAGGAAAGCATAGGGGATAGGATAGGAAAGAGGATAGGATAGAGGATAGAATAGAGGATAGGGTAGAGGATAGAGGATAGAATAGAGGATAGAGCGTCGGATAGAGGATAGCATAGGGGCCAGGATAGAATAGAGGATAGAGGATAGGATAGAGGATAGAATAGAGGATAGGGTCGAGGATAGAGGATAGAATAGAGGATAGAGCGTAGGATAGAGGATAGCATAGGGGACAGGAGAGGGTAGAGGATAGGATAGAGGATAGAATAGAGGATAGAAGATCGGATAGAGGATAGAGGATTGGATAGGATAGAGGATAGAATAGAGGATGGGATAGAGGATAGGATAGAGAATAGGATAGAGGATGGGATAGAGGATAGGATAGAGGAGAGGATAGAGGATAGGATAGAGGATAGGATAGAGGATAGGAAAGAGGATAGAGGAGAGGATAGAATAGAGGATAGAATAGAGGATAGAGGACAGGATAGAGGATAGGATAGAGGATAGGATAGAGGAAAGAGGATAGGATAGAGGATAGGATAGAGGAAAGAGGATAGGATAGAGGATAGGATAGAGGATAGGAAAGGGGTTAGAGGAAAGAGGATAGGATAGAGGATAGGAAAGAGGATAGAGGACAGGATAGGATAAAGGATAGGATAGAGGATAGGATAGGATAGAGGAAAGGATAGGATAGAGGAAAGGATAGGATAGAGGATAGGATAGGATAGAGGAAAGGATCGGATAGTGGATAGGATAGAGGATAGCATAGGATAGAGGATAGGATAGGATAGAGGATAGGATAGGATAGAGGATAGGATAGGATAGAGGATAGGATAGGATAGAGGAAAGGATAGGATAGAGGAAAGGATAGGATAGAGGATAGGATAGGATAGAGGATAGGACAGGATAGAGGAAAGGATAGGATAGAGGATAGGATAGGATCGAGGAAAGGATAGGATAGAGGATAGGATAGGATAGAGGAAAGGATAGGATAGAGGATAGGATAGGATAGAGGAAAGGATAGGATAGAGGATAGGATAGGATAGAGGAAAGGATAGGATAGAGGATAGGATAGGATAGAGGAAAGGATAGGATAGAGGATAGGATAGGATAGAGGAAAGGATAGGATAGAGGATAGGATAGGATAGAGGAAAGGATAGGATAGAGGATAGGATAGAATAGAGGATAGGGTAGAGGATAGAGGATAGAATAGAGGATAGAGCGTCGGATAGAGGATAGCATAGGGGACAGGATAGAATAGAGGATAGAGGATAGGATAGAGGATAGAGGATAGAATAGAGGATAGAATAGAGGATAGGGTCGAGGATAGAGGATAGAATAGAGGACAGAGCGTAGGATAGAGGATAGCATAGGGGACAGGATAGGATAGAGGATAGAATAGAGGATAGAGGATAGGATAGAGGATAGGATAGGATAGAAGATCGGATAGAGGATAGAGGATTGGATAGGATAGAGGATAGAATAGAGGATGGGATAGAGGATAGGATAGGATAGAGGATAGGATAGGATAGAGGAAAGGATAGGATAGAGGATAGGATAGGATAGGATAGAGGATAGGATAGGATAGAGGAAAGGACAGGATAGAGGAAAGGATAGGATAGAGGATAGGATAGGAGAGAGGAAAGGATAGGATAGAGGATAGGATAGGATAGAGGATAGGATAGGATAGAGGATAGGATAGAGGATAGAGGATAGGATAGGATAGAGGAAAGGATAGGTTAGAGTAAAGGATAGGATAGAGGATAGGATAGGATAGAGGACAGGATAGGATAGAGGAAAGGATAGGATAGAGGAAAGGATAGGATAGAGGATAGGATAGGATAGAGGAAAGGATAGGATAGAGGATAGGATAGGATAGAGGACAGGATAGAGGATAGGATAGAGGATAGAGGATAGGATAGGATAGAGGAAAGGATAGGATAGAGGAAAGGATAGGATACAGGATAGGATAGGATAGAGGGAAGGATAGGATAGAGGAAAGGATAGGATAGAGGAAAGGATAGGATAGAGGATAGGATAGGATAAAGGATAGGATAGAGGATAGAGGATAGGATAGGATAGAGGATAGGATAGGATAGAGGAAAGGATAGGATAGAGGATAGGATAGGATAGAGGAAAGGATCGGATAGAGGATAGGATAGAGGATAGGATAGGATAAAGGATAGGATAGAGGATAGGATAGGATAGAGGAAAGGATAGGATAGAGGAAAGGATCGGATAGAGGATAGGATAGGATAGAGGAAAGGATAGGATAGAGGATAGGATATGATAGAGGAAAGGATAGGATAGAGGATCGGATAGGATAGAGGAAAGGATAGGATAGAGGAAAGGATAGGATAGAGGAAAGGATAGGGTAGAGGATAGGATAGAATAGAGGATAGGGTAGAGGATAGAGGATAGAATAGAGGATAGAGCAAAGGATAGAGGAAAGCAATGGGGATAGGATAGGAAAGAGGATAGAATAGAGGATAGGGTAGAGGATAGAGGATAGAATAGAGGATAGAGCGTCGGATAGAGGATAGCATAGGGGACAGGATAGAATAGAGGATAGAGGATAGGATAGAGGATAGGATAGAGCATAGGATAGAGGATAGAATAGAGGATAGGGTGGAGGATAGAGGATAGAGCGAAGGATAGAGGAAAGCAATGGGGATAGGATAGGAAAGAGGATAGGATAGAGGATAGAATAGAGGATAGGGTAGAGGATAGAGGATAGAATAGAGGATAGAGCGTCGGATAGAGGATAGCATAGGGGACAGGATAGAATAGAGGATAGAGGATAGGATAGAGGATAGGAAAGAGGATAGAATAGAGGATAGAATAGAGGATAGGGTCGAGGATAGAGGATAGAATAGAGGATAGAGGATAGGATAGAGGATAGAATGGAGGATAGAGGATAGAGGATTGGATAGGATAGAGGATAGAATAGAGGATGGGATAGAGGATGGGATAGAGGATGGGATAGAGGATAGGATAGAGGAGAGGATAGAGGAGAGGATCGAGGAGAGGATAGAGGATAGGATAGAGGATAGGATAGAGGATAGGATAGAGGATAGCGGATAGGATAGAGGATAGGATAGAGGATAGGAAAGAGGATAGAGGAGAGGATAGAGGATAGAATTGAGGATAGAGGGTAGTATAGAGGATAGGATAGGGGGTGGATAGAGGATAGGATAGAGGATAGGATAGTGGATAGGATAGTGGAAAGAGGATAGGAAAGAGGATAGGATAGAGATAGGATAGAGGAAAGAGGATAGGATAGAGGATAGGATAGAGGATAGAGGAGAGGATAGAGGATAGAATTGAGGATTGAGGACAGGATAGGGGATAGGAAAGAGGATAGGATAGAGGATAGAGGACAGGATAGAGGACAGGATAGAGGATAGGATAGAGGATAGAGGATAGGATAGGATAGAGGAAAGGATAGGATAGAGGAAAGGAAAGGATAGAGGATAGGATAGGATAGAGGAAAGGATAGGACAGAGGAAAGGATAGGATAGAGGAAAGGATCGGATAGAGGATAGGATAGAATAGAGGATAGAGTGAATGATAGAGGAAAGCATAGGGGATAGGATAGGAAAGAGGATAGGATAGAGGATAGAATAGAGGATAGGGTAGAGGATAGAGGATAGAATAGAGGATAGAGCGTCGGATAGAGGATAGCATAGGGGCCAGGATAGAATAGAGGATAGAGGATAGGATAGAGGATAGGATAGAGGATAGGATAGAGGATAGAATAGAGGATAGAATAGAGGATAGGGTCGAGGATAGAGGATAGAATAGAGGATAGAGCGTAGGATAGAGGATAGCATAGGGGACAGGAGAGGATAGAGGATAGGATAGAGGATAGAATAGAGGATAGAAGATCGGATAGAGGATAGAGGATTGGATAGGATAGAGGATAGAATAGAGGATGGGATAGAGGATAGGATAGAGAATAGGATAGAGGATGGGATAGAGGATAGGATAGAGGAGAGGATAGAGGATAGGATAGAGGATAGGATAGAGGATAGGATAGAGGATAGGATAGAGGATAGGAAAGAGGATAGAGGAGAGGATAGAATAGAGGATAGAATAGAGGATAGAGGAAAGGATAGAGGATAGGATAGAGGAAAGGATAGAGGAAAGAGGATAGGATAGAGGATAGGATAGAGGAAAGAGGATAGGATAGAGGATAGGATAGAGGATAGGAAAGGGGTTAGAGGAAAGAGGATAGGATAGAGGATAGGAAAGAGGATAGAGGATAGGATAGGATAGAGGATAGGATAGGATAGAGGAAAGGATAGGATAGAGGAAAGGATAGGATAGAGGACAGGATAGGATAAAGGATAGGATAGAGGAAAGGATAGGATAGAGGAAAGGATAGGATAGAGGATAGGATAGGATAGAGGAAAGGATCGGATAGAGGATAGGATAGAGGATAGCATAGGATAGAGGATAGGATAGGATAGAGGAAAGGATAGGATAGAGGATAGGATAGGATAGAGGATAGGATAGGATAGAGGAAAGGATAGGATAGAGGAAAGGATAGGATAGAGGATAGGATAGGATAGAGGATAGGACAGGATAGAGGAAAGGATAGGATAGAGGATAGGATAGGATCGAGGAAAGGATAGGATAGAGGATAGGATAGGATAGAGGAAAGTATAGGATAGAGGATAGGATAGGATAGAGGAAAGGATAGGATAGAGGATAGGATAGGATAGAGGAAAGGATAGGATAGAGGATAGGATAGGATAGAGGAAAGGATAGGATAGAGGAGAGGATAGAGGAGAGGATCGAGGAGAGGATAGAGGATAGGATAGAGGATAGGATAGAGGATAGGATAGAGGATAGGAAAGAGGATAGCAGATAGGATAGAGGATAGGATAGAGGATAGGAAAGAGGATAGAGGAGAGGATAGAGGATAGAATTGAGGATAGAGGGTAGTATAGAGGATAGGATAGGGGGTGGATAGAGGATAGGATAGAGGATAGGATAGTGGATAGGATAGTGGAAAGAGGATAGGAAAGAGGATAGGATAGAGATAGGATAGAGGAAAGAGGAGAGGATAGAGGATAGAATTGAGGATTGAGGACAGGATAGGGGATAGGAAAGAGGATAGGATAGAGGATAGAATAGAGGATAGAATAGAGGATAGAGGACAGGATAGAGGACAGGATAGAGGATAGGATAGAGGATAGAGGATAGGATAGGATAGAGGAAAGGATAGGATAGAGGAAAGGAAAGGATAGAGGATAGGATAGGATAGAGGAAAGGATAGGACAGAGGAAAGGATAGGATAGAGGAAAGGATAGGATAGAGGATAGGATAGAATAGAGGATAGAGCGAAGGATAGAGGGAAGCATAGGGGATAGGATAGGAAAGAGGATAGGATAGAGGATAGAATAGAGGATAGGGTAGAGGATAGAGGATAGAATAGAGGATAGAGCGTCGGATAGAGGATAGCATAGGGGCCAGGATAGAATAGAGGATAGAGGATAGGATAGAGGATAGGATAGAGGATAGAATAGAGGATAGAATAGAGGATAGGGTCGAGGATAGAGGATAGAATAGAGGATAGAGCGTAGGATAGAGGATAGCATAGGGGACAGGAGAGGATAGAGGATAGGATAGAGGATAGAATAGAGGATAGAAGATCGGATAGAGGATAGAGGATTGGATAGGATAGAGGATAGAATAGAGAATGGGATAGAGGATAGGATAGAGAATAGGATAGAGGATGGGATAGAGGATAGGATAGAGGAGAGGATAGAGGATAGGATAGAGGATAGGATAGAGGATAGGATAGAGGATAGGATAGAGGACAGGAAAGAGGATAGAGGAGAGGATAGAATAGAGGATAGAATAGAGGATAGAGGACAGGATAGAGGATAGGATAGAGGATAGGATAGAGGAAAGAGGATAGGATAGAGGATAGGATAGAGGAAAGAGGATAGGATAGAGGATAGGATAGAGGATAGGAAAGGGGTTAGAGGAAAGAGGATAGGATAGAGGATAGGAAAGAGGATAGAGGATAGGATAGGATAGAGGATAGGATAGGATAGAGGAAAGGATAGGATAGAGGAAAGGATAGGATAGAGGACAGGATAGGATAAAGGATAGAATAGAGGAAAGGATAGGATAGAGGAAAGGATAGGATAGAGGATAGGATAGGATAGAGGAAAGGATCGGATAGAGGATAGGATAGAGGTTAGCATAGGATAGAGGATAGGATAGGATAGAGGAAAGGATAGGATAGAGGAAAGGATAGGATAGAGGATAGGATAGGATAGAGGATAGGACAGGATAGAGGAAAGGATAGGATAGAGGATAGGATAGGATCGAGGAAAGGATAGGATAGAGGATAGGATAGGATAGAGGAAAGTATAGGATAGAGGATAGGATAGGATAGAGGAAAGGATAGGATAGAGGATAGGATAGGATAGAGGAAAGGATAGGATAGAGGATAGGATAGGATAGAGGAAAGGATAGGATAGAGGAGAGGATAGAGGAGAGGATCGAGGAGAGGATAGAGGATAGGATAGAGGATAGGATAGAGGATAGGAAAGAGGATAGCGGATAGGATAGAGGATAGGATAGAGGATAGGAAAGAGGATAGAGGAGAGGATAGAGGATAGAATTGAGGATAGAGGGTAGTATAGAGGATAGGATAGGGGGTGGATAGAGGATAGGATAGAGGATAGGATAGTGGATAGGATAGTGGAAAGAGGATAGGAAAGAGGATAGGATAGAGATAGGATAGAGGAAAGAGGATAGGATAGAGGATAGGATAGAGGATAGAGGAGAGGATAGAGGATAGAATTGAGGATTGAGGACAGGATAGGGGATAGGAAAGAGGATAGGATAGAGGATAGAATAGAGGATAGAATAGAGGATAGAGGACAGGATAGAGGACAGGATAGAGGATAGGATAGAGGATAGAGGATAGGATAGGATAGAGGAAAGGATAGGATAGAGGAAAGGAAAGGATAGAGGATAGGATAGGATAGAGGAAAGGATAGGACAGAGGAAAGGATAGGATAGAGGAAAGGATAGGATAGAGGATAGGATAGAATAGAGGATAGAGTGAAGGATAGAGGAAAGCATAGGGGATAGGATAGGAAAGAGGATAGGATAGAGGATAGAATAGAGGATAGGGTAGAGGATAGAGGATAGAATAGAGGATAGAGCGTCGGATAGAGTATAGCATAGGGGCCAGGATAGAATAGAGGATAGAGGATAGGATAGAGGATAGGATAGAGGATAGAATAGAGGATAGAATAGAGGATAGGGTCGAGGATAGAGGTTAGAATAGAGGATAGAGCGTAGGATAGAGGATAGCATAGGGGACAGGAGAGGATAGAGGATAGGATAGAGGATAGAATAGAGGATAGAAGATCGGATAGAGGATAGAGGATTGGATAGGATAGAGGATAGAATAGAGGATGGGATAGAGGATAGGATAGAGGAGAGGATAGAGGATAGGATAGAGGATAGGATAGAGGATAGGATAGAGGATAGGAAAGAGGATAGAGGAGAGGATAGAATAGAGGATAGAAGAGAGGATAGAGGACAGGATAGAGGATAGGATAGAGGATAGGATAGAGGAAAGAGGATAGGATAGAGGATAGGATAGAGGAAAGAGGATAGGATAGAGGATAGGATAGAGGATAGGAAAGGGGTTAGAGGAAAGAGGATAGGATAGAGGATAGGAAAGAGGATAGAGGATAGGATAGGATAGAGGATAGGATAGGATAGAGGAAAGGATAGGATAGAGGAAAGGATAGGATAGAGGACAGGATAGGATAAAGGATAGGATAGAGGATAGGATAGGATAGAGGAAAGGATAGGATAGAGGAAAGGATAGGATAGAGGATAGGATAGGATAGAGGAAAGGATCGGATAGAGGATAGGATAGAGGATAGCACAGGATAGAGGATAGGATAGGATAGAGGAAAGGATAGGATAGAGGATGGGATAGGATAGAGGATAGGATAGGATAGAGGAAAGGATAGGATAGAGGAAAGGATAGGATAGAGGATAGGATAGGATAGAGGATAGGACAGGATAGAGGAAAGGATAGGATAGAGGATAGGATAGGATCGAGGAAAGGATAGGATAGAGGATAGGATAGGATAGAGGAAAGGATAGGATAGAGGATAGGATAGGATAGAGGAAAGGATAGGATAGAGGATAGGATAGGATAGAGGAAAGGATAGGATAGAGGATAGGATAGGATAGAGGAAAGGATAGGATAGAGGATAGGATAGGATAGAGGAAAGGATAGGATAGAGGATAGGATAGGATAGAGGAAAGGATAGGATAGAGGATAGGATAGAATAGAGGATAGGGTAGAGGATAGAGGATAGAATAGAGGATAGGGTAGAGGATAGAGGATAGAATAGAGGATAGAGTGTCGGATAGAGGATAGCATAGGGGACAGGATAGAATAGAGGATAGAGGATAGGATAGAGGATAGAGGATAGAATAGAGGATAGAATAGAGGATAGGGTCGAGGATAGAGGATAGAATTGAGGACAGAGCGTAGGATAGAGGATAGCATAGGGGACAGGATAGGATAGAGGATAGAATAGAGGATAGAGGTTAGGATAGAGGATAGGATAGGATAGAAGATCGGATAGAGGATAGAGGATTGGATAGGATAGAGGATAGAATAGAGGATGGGATAGAGGATAGGATAGGATAGAGGATAGGATAGGATAGAGGAAAGGATAGGATAGAGGATAGGATAGGATAGGATAGAGGATAGGATAGAATAGAGGCTAGAGCAAAGGATAGAGGAAAGCATAGGGGATAGGATAGGAAAGAGGATAGGATAGAGGATAGAATAGAGGATAGGGTAGAGGACAGAGGATAGAATAGAGGATAGAGCGTCGGATAGAGGATAGCAGAGGGGACAGGATAGAATAGAGGATAGAGGATAGGATAGAGGATAGGATAGAGGATAGAGGATAGAATAGAGGATAGAATAGAGGATAGGTTCGAGGATAGAGGCTCGAATAGAGGATAGAGCGTAGGATAGAGGATAGCATAGGTGACAGGATAGGATAGAGGATAGGATAGAGGATAGAATAGAGGATAGAGGATAGGATAGAGGATAGGATAGGATAGAAGATCGGATAGAGGATAGAGGATTGGATAGGATAGAGGATAGAATAGAGGATGGGATAGAGGATAGGATAGAGAATAGGATAGAGGATGGGATAGAGGAGAGGCTAGAGGAGAGGGTAGAGGAGAGGGTAGAGGAGAGGGTAGAGGAGAGGGTAGAGGAGAGGATAGAGGAGAGGATAGAGGAGAGGATAGAGGATAGGATACAGGATAGGATAGAGGAAAGGATAGAGGATAGGACAGGATAGCGGATAGGATAGAGGATAGGATAGAGGATCGGAAAGAGGATAGAGGAGAGGATAGAGGATAGAGGATAGAATTGAGGATAGAGGGTAGGATAGCGGATAGGATAGGGGGTGGATAGAGGATAGGATAGAGGATAGGATAGTGGATAGGATAGTGAAAAGAGGATAGGAAAGAGGATAGGATAAAGATAGGATAGAGGAAAGTGGATAGGGTAGAGGATAGGATAGAGGATAGGAAAGAGGATAGAGGAGAGGATAGAGGATAGAATTGAGGATTGAGGACAGGATAGGGGATAGGATAGGATGGAATAGAGGATAGAGGATAGAATAGAGGATAGAGGACAGGATAGAGGACAGGATAGAGGATCGGATAGAGGATAGAGGATGGGATGGAGGATAGGATAGAGGATAGGAAAGAGGATAGAGGAGAGGATAGAGGAGAGGATAGAATAGAGGATAGAGGACAGGATAGAGGATAGGATAGAGGATAGGATAGAGGAAAGAGGATAGGATAGAGGATAGGATAGAGGAAAGAGGATAGGATAGAGGATAGGATAGAGGATAGGAAAGGGGTTAGAGGAAAGAGGATAGGATAGAGGATAGGAAAGAGGATAGAGGATAGGATAGGATAGAGGATAGGATAGGATAGAGGAAAGGATAGGATAGAGGAAAGGATAGGATAGAGGACAGGATAGGATAAAGGATAGGATAGAGGAAAGGATAGGATAGAGGAAAGGATAGGATAGAGGATAGGATAGGATAGAGGAAAGGATCGGATAGAGGATAGGATAGAGGTTAGCATAGGATAGAGGATAGGATAGGATAGAGGAAAGGATAGGATAGAGGAAAGGATAGGATAGAGGATAGGATAGGATAGAGGATAGGACAGGATAGAGGAAAGGATAGGATAGAGGATAGGATAGGATCGAGGAAAGGATAGGATAGAGGATAGGATAGGATAGAGGAAAGTATAGGATAGAGGATAGGATAGGATAGAGGAAAGGATAGGATAGAGGATAGGATAGGATAGAGGAAAGGATAGGATAGAGGATAGGATAGGATAGAGGAAAGGATAGGATAGAGGAGAGGATAGAGGAGAGGATCGAGGAGAGGATAGAGGATAGGATAGAGGATAGGATAGAGGATAGGAAAGAGGATAGCGGATAGGATAGAGGATAGGATAGAGGATAGGAAAGAGGATAGAGGAGAGGATAGAGGATAGAATTGAGGATAGAGGGTAGTACAGAGGATAGGATAGGGGGTGGATAGAGGATAGGATAGAGGATAGGATAGTGGATAGGATAGTGGAAAGAGGATAGGAAAGAGGATAGGATAGAGATAGGATAGAGGAAAGAGGATAGGATAGAGGATAGGATAGAGGATAGAGGAGAGGATAGAGGATAGAATTGAGGATTGAGGACAGGATAGGGGATAGGAAAGAGGATAGGATAGAGGATGGAATAGAGGATAGAATAGAGGATAGAGGACAGGATAGAGGACAGGATAGAGGATAGGATAGAGGATAGAGGATAGGATAGGATAGAGGAAAGGATAGGATAGAGGAAAGGAAAGGATAGAGGATAGGATAGGATAGAGGAAAGGATAGGACAGAGGAAAGGATAGGATAGAGGAAAGGATAGGATAGAGGATAGGATAGAATAGAGGATAGAGTGAAGGATAGAGGAAAGCATAGGGGATAGGATAGGAAAGAGGATAGGATAGAGGATAGAATAGAGGATAGGGTAGAGGATAGAGGATAGAATAGAGGATAGAGCGTCGGATAGAGTATAGCATAGGGGCCAGGATAGAATAGAGGATAGAGGATAGGATAGAGGATAGGATAGAGGATAGAATAGAGGATAGAATAGAGGATAGGGTCGAGGATAGAGGTTAGAATAGAGGATAGAGCGTAGGATAGAGGATAGCATAGGGGACAGGAGAGGATAGAGGATAGGATAGAGGATAGAATAGAGGATAGAAGATCGGATAGAGGATAGAGGATTGGATAGGATAGAGGATAGAATAGAGGATGGGATAGAGGATAGGATAGAGGAGAGGATAGAGGATAGGATAGAGGATAGGATAGAGGATAGGATAGAGGATAGGATAGAGGATAGGAAAGAGGATAGAGGAGAGGATAGAATAGAGGATAGAAGAGAGGATAGAGGACAGGATAGAGGATAGGATAGAGGATAGGATAGAGGAAAGAGGATAGGATAGAGGATAGGATAGAGGAAAGAGGATAGGATAGAGGATAGGATAGAGGATAGGAAAGGGGTTAGAGGAAAGAGGATAGGATAGAGGATAGGAAAGAGGATAGAGGATAGGATAGGATAGAGGATAGGATAGGATAGAGGAAAGGATAGGATAGAGGAAAGGATAGGATAGAGGACAGGATAGGATAAAGGATAGGATAGAGGATAGGATAGGATAGAGGAAAGGATAGGATAGAGGAAAGGATAGGATAGAGGATAGGATAGGATAGAGGAAAGGATCGGATAGAGGATAGGATAGAGGATAGCACAGGATAGAGGATAGGATAGGATAGAGGAAAGGATAGGATAGAGGATGGGATAGGATAGAGGATAGGATAGGATAGAGGAAAGGATAGGATAGAGGAAAGGATAGGATAGAGGATAGGATAGGATAGAGGATAGGACAGGATAGAGGAAAGGATAGGATAGAGGATAGGATAGGATCGAGGAAAGGATAGGATAGAGGATAGGATAGGATAGAGGAAAGGATAGGATAGAGGATAGGATAGGATAGAGGAAAGGATAGGATAGAGGATAGGATAGGATAGAGGAAAGGATAGGATAGAGGATAGGATAGGATAGAGGAAAGGATAGGATAGAGGATAGGATAGGATAGAGGAAAGGATAGGATAGAGGATAGGATAGGATAGAGGAAAGGATAGGATAGAGGATAGGATAGAATAGAGGATAGGGTAGAGGATAGAGGATAGAATAGAGGATAGGGTAGAGGATAGAGGATAGAATAGAGGATAGAGTGTCGGATAGAGGATAGCATAGGGGACAGGATAGAATAGAGGATAGAGGATAGGATAGAGGATAGAGGATAGAATAGAGGATAGAATAGAGGATAGGGTCGAGGATAGAGGATAGAATTGAGGACAGAGCGTAGGATAGAGGATAGCATAGGGGACAGGATAGGATAGAGGATAGAATAGAGGATAGAGGTTAGGATAGAGGATAGGATAGGATAGAAGATCGGATAGAGGATAGAGGATTGGATAGGATAGAGGATAGAATAGAGGATGGGATAGAGGATAGGATAGGATAGAGGATAGGATAGGATAGAGGAAAGGATAGGATAGAGGATAGGATAGGATAGGATAGAGGATAGGATAGAATAGAGGCTAGAGCAAAGGATAGAGGAAAGCATAGGGGATAGGATAGGAAAGAGGATAGGATAGAGGATAGAATAGAGGATAGGGTAGAGGACAGAGGATAGAATAGAGGATAGAGCGTCGGATAGAGGATAGCAGAGGGGACAGGATAGAATAGAGGATAGAGGATAGGATAGAGGATAGGATAGAGGATAGAGGATAGAATAGAGGATAGAATAGAGGATAGGTTCGAGGATAGAGGCTCGAATAGAGGATAGAGCGTAGGATAGAGGATAGCATAGGTGACAGGATAGGATAGAGGATAGGATAGAGGATAGAATAGAGGATAGAGGATAGGATAGAGGATAGGATAGGATAGAAGATCGGATAGAGGATAGAGGATTGGATAGGATAGAGGATAGAATAGAGGATGGGATAGAGGATAGGATAGAGAATAGGATAGAGGATGGGATAGAGGAGAGGCTAGAGGAGAGGGTAGAGGAGAGGGTAGAGGAGAGGGTAGAGGAGAGGGTAGAGGAGAGGATAGAGGAGAGGATAGAGGAGAGGATAGAGGATAGGATACAGGATAGGATAGAGGATAGGACAGGATAGCGGATAGGATAGAGGATAGGATAGAGGATCGGAAAGAGGATAGAGGAGAGGATAGAGGATAGAGGATAGAATTGAGGATAGAGGGTAGGATAGCGGATAGGATAGGGGGTGGATAGAGGATAGGATAGAGGATAGGATAGTGGATAGGATAGTGAAAAGAGGATAGGAAAGAGGATAGGATAAAGATAGGATAGAGGAAAGTGGATAGGGTAGAGGATAGGATAGAGGATAGGAAAGAGGATAGAGGAGAGGATAGAGGATAGAATTGAGGATTGAGGACAGGATAGGGGATAGGATAGGATGGAATAGAGGATAGAGGATAGAATAGAGGATAGAGGACAGGATAGAGGACAGGATAGAGGATCGGATAGAGGATAGAGGATGGGATGGAGGATAGGATAGAGGATAGGAAAGAGGATAGAGGAGAGGATAGAGGAGAGGATAGAATAGAGGATAGAACAGAGGATAGAGGACAGGATAGAGGATAGGATAGAGGAAAGAGGATAGGATAGAGGAGAGGATAGAGGATAGGATAGAGGATAGGATAGAGGAAAGAGGATAGGATAGAGGATAGGATAGAGGATAGGATAGAGAAAAGAGGATAGGATGGAGGATAGGATAGAGGATAGGATAGAGGAAAGAGGATAGGATAGAGGATAGGATAGAGGAAAGAGGATAGGATAGAGGATAGGATAGAGGATAGGATAGAGGAAAGAGGATAGGATAGAGGATGGGATAGAGGATAGGATAGAGGATAGGATAGATGATAGGATAGAGATAGGATAGAGGAAAGAGGATAGGATAGAGGATAGGAGAGAGGATAGGAAAGAGGATAGAGGAGAGGATAGAGGATAGAATTGAGGATAGAGGTTGGGATAGAGGATAGGATAGGATATAGGATAGGATAGAATAGAGGATAGAGGATAGAATAGAGGATGGAGGACAGGATAGAGGAAAGGATAGGATAGACGATAGGATAGAGGATTGGATAGAGGATAGGATAGGGGATAGGATGGAGGATAGGGTCGAGGATAGAGGATAGAATGGAGGATAGAGCGTAGGATAGAGGATAGCATAGGGGACAGGAGAGGATAGAGGATAGGATAGAGGATAGAATAGAGGATAGAAGATCGGATAGAGGATAGAGGATTGGACAGGATAGAGGATAGAATAGAGGATGGGATAGAGGATAGGATAGAGAATAGGATAGAGGATGGGATAGAGGATAGGATAGAGGAGAGGATAGAGGATAGGATAGAGGATAGGATAGAGGATAGGAAAGAGGATAGAGGAGAGGATAGAATAGAGGATAGAATAGAGGATAGAGGACAGGATAGAGGATAGGATAGAGGATAGGATAGAGGAAAGAGGATAGGATAGAGGATAGGAAAGGGGTTAGAGGAAAGAGGATAGGAAAGAGGATAGAGGATAGGATAGGATAGAGGATAGGATAGGATAGAGGAAAGGATAGGATAGAGGAAAGGATAGGATCGAGGACAGGATAGGATAAAGGATAGGATAGAGGATAGAGGATAGGATAGGATAGAGGAAAGGATAGGATAGAGGAAAGGATAGGATAGAGGATAGGATAGGATAGAGGAAAGGATCGGATAGAGGATAGGATAGAGGATAGGATAGGATAGAGGATAGGATAGGATAGAGGAAAGGATAGGATAGAGGATAGGATAGGATAGAGTATAGGATAGGATAGAGGAAAGGATAGGATAGAGGAAAGGATAGGATAGAGGATAGGATAGGATAGAGGATAGGACAGGATAGACGAAAGGATAGGATAGAGGATAGGATAGGATCGAGGAAAGGATAGGATAGAGGATAGGATAGGATAGAGGAAAGGATAGGATAGAGGAAAGGATAGGATAGAGGAAAGGATAGGATAGAGGATAGGATAGGATAGAGGAAAGGATAGGATAGAGGATAGGATAGGATAGAGGAAAGGATAGGATAGAGGATAGGATAGGATAGAGGAAAGGATAGGATAGAGGATAGGATAGGATAGAGGAAAGGATAGGATAGAGGATAGGATAGAATAGAGGATAGGGTAGAGGATAGAGGATAGAATAGAGGATAGGGTAGAGGATAGAGGATAGAATAGAGGATAGAGCGTCGGATAGAGGATAGCATAGGGGATAGGATAGAATAGAGGATAGAGGATAGGATAGAGGATAGAATAGAGGATAGAATAGAGGATAGGGTCGAGGATAGAGGATAGAATAGAGGACAGAGCGTAGGATAGAGGATAGCATAGGGGACAGGATAGGATAGAGGATAGAATAGAGGATAGAGGATAGGATAGAGGATAGGATAGGATAGATGATCGGATAGAGGATAGAGGATTGGATAGGATAGAGGATAGAATAGAGGATGGGATAGAGGATAGGATAGAGAATAGGATAGAGGATGGGATAGAGGAGAGGCTAGAGGAGAGGGTAGAGGAGAGGGTAGAGGAGAGGGTAGAGGAGAGGGTAGAGGAGAGGATAGAGGAGAGGATAGAGGATAGGATACAGGATAGGATAGAGGAAAGGATAGAGGATAGGACAGGATAGCGGATAGGATAGAGGATAGGATAGAGGATCGGAAAGAGGATAGAGGAGAGGATAGAGGATAGAGGATAGAATTGAGGATAGAGGGTAGGATAGCGGATAGGATAGGGGGTGGATAGAGGATAGGATAGAGGATAGGATAGTGGATAGGATAGTGAAAAGAGGATAGGAAAGAGGATAGGATAAAGATAGGATAGAGGAAAGAGGATAGGGTAGAGGATAGGATAGAGGATAGGAAAGAGGATAGAGGAGAGGATAGAGGATAGAATTGAGGATTGAGGACAGGATAGGGGATAGGATAGGATGGAATAGAGGATAGAGGATAGAATAGAGGATAGAGGACAGGATAGAGGACAGGATAGAGGATCGGATAGAGGATAGAGGATGGGATAGAGGATAGGATAGAGGATAGGAAAGAGGATAGAGGAGAGGATAGAGGAGAGGATAGAATAGAGGATAGAACAGAGGATAGAGGACAGGATAGAGGATAGGATAGAGGAAAGAGGATAGGATAGAGGAGAGGATAGAGGATAGGATAGAGGATAGGATAGAGGAAAGAGGATAGGATAGAGGATAGGATAGAGGATAGGATAGAGAAAAGAGGATAGGATAGAGGATAGGATAGAGGATAGGATAGAGGAAAGAGGATAGGATAGAGGATAGGATAGAGGAAAGAGGATAGGATAGAGGATAGGATAGAGGATAGGATAGAGGAAAGAGGATAGGATAGAGGATGGGATAGAGGATAGGATAGAGGATAGGATAGATGATAGGATAGAGATAGGATAGAGGAAAGAGGATAGGATAGAGGATAGGAGAGAGGATAGGAAAGAGGATAGAGGAGAGGATAGAGGATAGAATTGAGGATAGAGGTTGGGATAGAGGATAGGATAGGGTATAGGATAGGATAGAATAGAGGATAGGGGATAGAATAGAGGATGGAGGACAGGATAGAGGAAAGGATAGGATAGACGATAGGATAGAGGATTGGATAGAGGATAGGATAGGGGATAGGATAGAGGATAGGGTCGAGGATAGAGGATAGAATGGAGGATAGAGCGTAGGATAGAGGATAGCATAGGGGACAGGAGAGGATAGAGGATAGGATAGAGGATAGAATAGAGGATAGAAGATCGGATAGAGGATAGAGGATTGGACAGGATAGAGGATAGAATAGAGGATGGGATAGAGGATAGGATAGAGAATAGGATAGAGGATGGGATAGAGGATAGGATAGAGGAGAGGATAGAGGATAGGATAGAGGATAGGATAGAGGATAGGAAAGAGGATAGAGGAGAGGATAGAATAGAGGATAGAATAGAGGATAGAGGACAGGATAGAGGATAGGATAGAGGATAGGATAGAGGAAAGAGGATAGGATAGAGGATAGGAAAGGGGTTAGAGGAAAGAGGATAGGAAAGAGGATAGAGGATAGGATAGGATAGAGGATAGGATAGGATAGAGGAAAGGATAGGATAGAGGAAAGGATAGGATCGAGGACAGGATAGGATAAAGGATAGGATAGAGGATAGAGGATAGGATAGGATAGAGGAAAGGATAGGATAGAGGAAAGGATAGGATAGAGGATAGGATAGGATAGAGGAAAGGATCGGATAGAGGATAGGATAGAGGATAGGATAGGATAGAGGATAGGATAGGATAGAGGAAAGGATAGGATAGAGGATAGGATAGGATAGAGGATAGGATAGGATAGAGGAAAGGATAGGATAGAGGAAAGGATAGGATAGAGGATAGGATAGGATAGAGGATAGGACAGGATAGACGAAAGGATAGGATAGAGGATAGGATAGGATCGAGGAAAGGATAGGATAGAGGATAGGATAGGATAGAGGAAAGGATAGGATAGAGGAAAGGATAGGATAGAGGAAAGGATAGGATAGAGGATAGGATAGGATAGAGGAAAGGATAGGATAGAGGATAGGATAGGATAGAGGAAAGGATAGGATAGAGGATAGGATAGGATAGAGGAAAGGATAGGATAGAGGATAGGATAGGATAGAGGAAAGGATAGGATAGAGGATAGGATAGAATAGAGGGTAGGGTAGAGGATAGAGGATAGAATAGAGGATAGGGTAGAGGATAGAGGATAGAATAGAGGATAGAGCGTCGGATAGAGGATAGCATAGGGGATAGGATAGAATAGAGGATAGAGGATAGGATAGAGGATAGAATAGAGGATAGAATAGAGGATAGGGTCGAGGATAGAGGATAGAATAGAGGACAGAGCGTAGGATAGAGGATAGCATAGGGGACAGGATAGGATAGAGGATAGAATAGAGGATAGAGGATAGGATAGAGGATAGGATAGGATAGAAGATCGGATAGAGGATACAGGATTGGCTAGGATAGAGGATAGAATAGAGGATGGGATAGAGGATAGGATAGGATAGAGGAAAGAGGATAGGATAGAGGAGAGGATAGAGGAATGAGGATAGGATAGAGGATAGGATAGAGGATAGGATAGAGAAAAGAGGATAGGATAGAGGATAGGATAGAGGATAGGATAGAGTAAAGAGGATAGGATAGAGGATAGGATAGAGGAAAGAGGATAGGATAGAGGATAGGATAGAGGATAGGATAGAGGAAAGAGGATAGGATAGAGGATGGGATAGAGGATAGGATAGAGGATAGGATAGAGGAAAGAGGATAGGATAGATGATAGGATAGAGATAGGATAGAGGAAAGAGGATAGGATAGAGGATAGGAGAGAGGATAGGAAAGAGGATAGAGGAGAGGATAGAGGATAGAATTGAGGATAGAGGTTGGGATAGAGGATAGGATAGGGTATAGGATAGGATAGAATAGAGGATGGAGGACAGGATAGAGGAAAGGATAGGATCGACGATAGGATAGAGGATTGGATAGAGGATAGGATAGGGGATAGGATAGAGGATAGGGTCGAGGATAGAGGATAGAATAGAGGATAGAGCGTAGGATAGAGGATAGCATAGTGGACAGGAGAGGATCGAGGATAGGATAGAGGATAGAATGGAGGATAGAAGATCGGATAGAGGATAGAGGATTGGATAGGATAGAGGATAGAATAGAGGATGGGATAGAGGATAGGATAGAGAATAGGATAGAGGATGGGATAGAGGATAGGATAGAGGAGAGGATAGAGGATAGGATAGAGGATAGGATAGAGGATAGGAAAGAGGATAGAGGAGAGGATAGAATAGAGGATAGAATAGAGGATAGAGGACAGGATAGAGGATAGGATAGAGGATAGGATAGAGGAAAGAGGATAGGATAGAGGATAGGAAAGGGGTTAGAGGAAAGAGGATAGGATAGAGGATAGGATAGGATAGAGGATAGGATAGGATAGAGGAAAGGATAGGATAGAGGAAAGGATAGGATCGAGGACAGGATAGGATAAAGGATAGGATAGAGGATAGAGGATAGGATAGGATAGAGGAAAGGATAGGATAGAGGAAAGGATAGGATAGAGGATAGGATAGGATAGAGGAAAGGATCGGATAGAGGATAGGATAGAGGATAGGATAGGATAGAGGATAGGATAGGATAGAGGAAAGGATAGGATAGAGGATAGGATAGGATAGAGGATAGGATAGGATAGAGGAAAGGATAGGATAGAGGATAGGATAGAATAGAGGGTAGGGTAGAGGATAGAGGATAGAATAGAGGATAGGGTAGAGGATAGAGGATAGAATAGAGGATAGAGCGTCGGATAGAGGATAGCATAGGGGATAGGATAGGATAGAGGATAGGATAGGATAGAGGAAAGGATAGGATAGAGGATAGGATAGGATAGAGGATAGGACAGGATAGACGAAAGGATAGGATAGAGGATAGGATAGGATCGAGGAAAGGATAGGATAGAGGATAGGATAGGATAGAGGAAAGGATAGGATAGAGGATAGGATAGGATAGAGGAAAGGATAGGATAGAGGATAGGATAGGATAGAGGAAAGGATAGGATAGAGGATAGGATAGGATAGAGGAAAGGATAGGATAGAGGAAAGGATAGGATAGAGGAAAGGATAGGATAGAGGATAGGATAGGATAGAGGAAAGGATAGGATAGAGGATAGGATAGAATAGAGGATAGGGTAGAGGATAGAGGATAGAATAGAGGATAGGGTAGAGGATAGAGGATAGAATAGAGGATAGAGCGTCGGATAGAGGATAGCATAGGGGACAGGATAGAATAGAGGATAGAGGATAGGATAGAGGATAGAATAGAGGATAGAATAGAGGATAGGGTCGAGGATAGAGGATAGAATAGAGGACAGAGCGTAGGATAGAGGATAGCATAGGGGACAGGATAGGATAGAGGATAGAGGATAGGATAGAGGATAGGATAGGATAGAAGATCGGATAGAGGATAGAGGATTGGATAGGATAGAGGATAGAATAGAGGATGGGATAAAGGATAGGATAGGATAGAGGAAAGGATAGGATAGAGGATAGGATAGGATAGAGGATAGGATAGAATAGAGGCTAGAGCGAAGGATAGAGGAAAGCATCGGGGATAGGATAGGAAAGAGGATAGGATAGAGGATAGAATAGAGGATAGGGTAGAGGACAGAGGATAGAATAGAGGATAGAGCGTCGGAGAGAGGATAGCAGAGGGGACAGGATAGAATAGAGGATAGAGGATAGGATAGTGGATAGGATAGAGGATAGAGGATAGAATAGAGGATAGAATAGAGGATAGGTTCGAGGATAGAGGATCGAATAGAGGATAGAGCGTAGGATACAGGATAGCATAGGGGACTGGATAGGATAGAGGATAGGATAGAGGATAGAATAGAGGATAGAGGATAGGATAGAGGATATGATAGGATAGAAGATCGGATAGAGGATAGAGGATTGGATAGGATAGAGGATAGAATAGAGGATGGGATAGAGGATAGGATAGAGGATGGGATAGAGGAGAGGATAGAGGAGAGGGTAGAGGAGAGGGTAGAGGAGAGGATAGAGGAGAGGATAGAGGAGAGGATAGAGGATAGGATAGAGGATAGGATAGCGGATAGGATAGAGGATAGGATAGAGGAAAGAGGATAGGATAGAGGATAGGATAGAGGATAGGATAGAGGATAGGATAGAGGAAAGAGGATAGGATAGAGGATAGGATAGAGGAAAGAGGATAGGATAGAGGATAGGATAGAGGATAGGATAGAGGAAAGAGGATAGGATAGAGGATAGGATAGAGGATAGGATAGAGGATAGGATAGAGGAAAGAGGATAGGATAGAGGATAGGATAGAGGATAGGATAGAGGAAAGAGGATAGGATAGAGGATAGGATAGAGGATAGGATAGAGGAGAGGAAAGAGGATAGGATAGAGGATAGGATAGAGGAAAGAGGATAGGATAGAGGATAGGATAGAGGATAGGATAGAGGAAAGAGGATAGGATAGAGGATAGGATAGAGGATAGGATAGAGGATAGGATAGAGGAAAGAGGATAGGATAGAGGATGGGATAGAGGATAGGATAGAGGATAGGATAGATGATAGGATAGAGATAGGATAGAGGAAAGAGGATAGGATAGAGGATAGGAGAGAGGATAGGAAAGAGGATAGAGGAGAGGATAGAGGATAGAATTGAGGATAGAGGTTGGGATAGAGGATAGGATAGGGTATAGGATAGGATAGAATAGAGGATAGAGGATAGAATAGAGGATGGTGGACAGGATAGAGGAAAGGATAGGATAGACGATAGGATAGAGGATTGGATAGAGGATAGGATAGGGGATAGGATAGGATGGAGGATAGGATAGAGGATAGGATAGAGGATAGGAAAGAGGATAGAGGAGAGGATATAGGATGGGGGATAGAATTGAGGATAGAGGGTAGGATAGAGGATAGGATAGGGGATAGGATAGGATAGAATAGAGGATAGAGGATAGAATAGAGGATTGGATAGAGGATAGGATAGAGGATAGGATAGGATAGAGGAAAGGATAGGATAGAGGATAGGATAGGATAGAGGAAAGGATAGGATAGAGGAAAGGATAGGATAGAGGATAGGATAGGATAGAGGAAAGGATAGGATAGCGGATAGGATGGAGGATGGGATAGAGGATAGGAAAGAGGATGGGATAGAGGATAGGATAGAGGATAGGATAGGATAGAGGATAGGATAGGATAGAGGAAAGGATAGGATAGAGGATAGGATAGAGGATAGGATAGGATAGCGGATAGGAAGGAGGATGGGATAGAGGATAGGATAGAGGATAGGATAGAGGATGGGATAGAGGATAGGATAGAGGAGAGGATAGAGGATAGGATAGAGGATAGGATAGAGGATAGGAAAGAGGATAGAGGAGAGGATAGAATAGAGGATAGAATAGAGGATAGAGGACAGGATAGAGGATAGGATAGAGGATAGGATAGAGGAAAGAGGATAGGATAGAGGATAGGAAAGGGGTTAGAGGAAAGAGGATAGGATAGAGGATAGGATAGGATAGAGGATAGGATAGGATAGAGGAAAGGATAGGATAGAGGAAAGGATAGCATCGAGGACAGGATAGGATAAAGGATAGGATAGAGGATAGAGGATAGGATAGGATAGAGGAAAGGATAGGATAGAGGAAAGGATAGGATAGAGGATAGGATAGGATAGAGGAAAGGATCGGATAGAGGATAGGATAGAGGATAGGATAGGATAGAGGATAGGATAGGATAGAGGAAAGGATAGGATAGAGGATAGGATAGGATAGAGGATAGGATAGGATAGAGGAAAGGATAGGATAGAGGAAAGGATAGGATAGAGGATAGGATAGGATAGAGGATAGGACAGGATAGACGAAAGGATAGGATAGAGGATAGGATAGGATCGAGGAAAGGATAGGATAGAGGATAGGATAGGATAGAGGAAAGGATAGGATAGAGGATAGGATAGGATAGAGGAAAGGATAGGATAGAGGATAGGATAGGATAGAGGAAAGGATAGGATAGAGGATAGGATAGGATAGAGGAAAGGATAGGATAGAGGATAGGATAGGATAGAGGAAAGGATAGGATAGAGGAAAGGATAGGATAGAGGATAGGATAGGATAGAGGAAAGGATAGGATAGAGGATAGGATAGAATAGAGGATAGGGTAGAGGATAGAGGATAGAATAGAGGATAGGGTAGAGGATAGAGGATAGAATAGAGGATAGAGCGTCGGATAGAGGATAGCATAGGGGACAGGATAGAATAGAGGATAGAGGATAGGATAGAGGATAGAATAGAGGATAGAATAGAGGATAGGGTCGAGGATAGAGGATAGAATAGAGGACAGAGCGTAGGATAGAGGATAGCATAGGGGACAGGATAGGATAGAGGATAGAGGATAGGATAGAGGATAGGATAGGATAGAAGATCGGATAGAGGATAGAGGATTGGATAGGATAGAGGATAGAATAGAGGATGGGATAGAGGATAGGATAGGATAGAGGAAAGGATAGGATAGAGGATAGGATAGGATAGGATAGAGGATAGGATAGAATAGAGGCTAGAGCGAAGGATAGAGGAAAGCATCGGGGATAGGATAGGAAAGAGGATAGGATAGAGGATAGAATAGAGGATAGGGTAGAGGACAGAGGATAGAATAGAGGATAGAGCGTCGGAGAGAGGATAGCAGAGGGGACAGGATAGAATAGAGGATAGAGGATAGGATAGTGGATAGGATAGAGGATAGAGGATAGAATAGAGGATAGAATAGAGGATAGGTTCGAGGATAGAGGATCGAATAGAGGATAGAGCGTAGGATGGAGGATAGCATAGGGGACTGGATAGGATAGAGGATAGGATAGAGGATAGAATAGAGGATAGAGGATAGGATAGAGGATAGGATAGGATAGAAGATCGGATAGAGGATAGAGGATTGGATAGGATAGAGGATAGAATAGAGGATGGGATAGAGGATAGGATAGAGGATGGGATAGAGGAGAGGATAGAGGAGAGGGTAGAGGAGAGGGTAGAGGAGAGGATAGAGGAGAGGATAGAGGAGAGGATAGAGGATAGGATAAAGGATAGGATAGCGGATAGGATAGAGGATAGGATAGAGGAAAGAGGATAGGATAGAGGATAGGATAGAGGATAGGATAGAGGATAGGATAGAGGAAAGAGGATAGGATAGAGGATAGGATAGAGGAAAGAGGATAGGGTAGAGGATAGGATAGAGGATAGGATAGAGGAAAGAGGATAGGATAGAGGATAGGATAGAGGATAGGATAGAGGATAGGATAGAGGAAAGAGGATAGGATAGAGGATAGGATAGAGGATAGGATAGAGGAAAGAGGATAGGATAGAGGATAGGATAGAGGATAGGATAGAGGATAGGATAGAGGAAAGAGGATAGGATAGAGGATAGGATAGAGGAAAGAGGATAGGATAGAGGATAGGATAGAGGATAGGATAGAGGAAAGAGGATAGGATAGAGGATAGGATAGAGGATAGGATAGAGGATAGGATAGAGGAAAGAGGATAGGATAGAGGATGGGATAGAGGATAGGATAGAGGATAGGATAGATGATAGGATAGAGATAGGATAGAGGAAAGAGGATAGGATAGAGGATAGGAGAGAGGATAGGAAAGAGGATAGAGGAGAGGATAGAGGATAGAATTGAGGATAGAGGTTGGGATAGAGGATAGGATAGGGTATAGGATAGGATAGAATAGAGGATAGAGGATAGAATAGAGGATGGTGGACAGGATAGAGGAAAGGATAGGATAGACGATAGGATAGAGGATTGGATAGAGGATAGGATAGGGGATAGGATAGGATGGAGGATAGGATAGAGGATAGGATAGAGGATAGGAAAGAGGATAGAGGAGAGGATATAGGATGGGGGATAGAATTGAGGATAGAGGGTAGGATAGAGGATAGGATAGGGGATAGGATAGGATAGAATAGAGGATAGAGGATAGAATAGAGGATTGGATAGAGGATAGGATAGAGGATAGGATAGGATAGAGGAAAGGATAGGATAGAGGAAAGGATAGGATAGAGGGAAGGATAGGATAGAGGAAAGTATAGGATAGAGGAAAGGATAGGATCGAGGATAGGATAGCGGATAGGATGGAGGATGGGATAGAGGATAGGAAAGAGGATGGGATAGAGGATAGGATAGAGGATAGGATAGGATAGAGGAAAGGATAGGATAGAGGAAAGGATAGGATAGAGGATAGGATAGGATAGAGGAAAGGATAGGATAGCGGATAGGATGGAGGATGGGATAGAGGATAGGAAAGAGGATGGGATAGAGGATAGGATAGAGGATAGGATAGGATAGAGGATAGGATAGAGGATAGGATAGGATAGCGGATAGGAAGGAGGATGGGATAGAGGACAGGAAAGAGGATGGGATAGAGGATAGGATAGAGGATGGGATAGAGGATAGGAGAGAGGATAGGATAGGATAGCGGATAGGATAGAGGAGAGGATAGAGGATAGGAAAGAGGATAGAGGAGAGGATAGAGGATAGGATAGGATAGAGGATAGGATAGAGGATAGGATAGAGGATAGAGGAGAGGTTAGAGGATAGGATAGAGGAGAGGTTAGAGGATAGGATAGAGGATAGGATAGAGGATAGGATAGAGGAGAGGATAGAGGATAGGATAGAGGATAGGATAGAGGATAGGATAGGATAGCGGATAGGATAGAGGAGAGGATAGAGGATAGGAAAGAGGATAGAGGAGAGGATAGAGGATAGGATAGGATAGCGGATAGGATAGAGGATAGGATAGAGGAAAGAGGAGAGGTTAGAGGATAGGATAGAGGATAGGATAGAGGATAGGATACAGGATAGAGGATAGGAAAGAGGATAGAGGAGAGGATAGAGGATACAGGAAAGAATTGAGGATAGAGGGTAGGATAGAGGATAGGATAGGGGTTGGATAGAGGATAGGATAGAGGAAAGAGGAGAGGATAGAGCATAGGATAGAGGATAGGATAGAGGATAGGATAGAGGAAATAGGATAGGATAGAGGATGGGATAGAGGATAGGATAGAGGATAGAGGAGAGGACAGAGGATAGAGGATGGGATAGAGGATAGGATAGAGGATGGGATAGAGGATGGGATAGAGGATAGGATAGAGGAAAGAGGAGAGGATAGAGGATAGGATAGAGGATAGGATAGAGGATAGGAAAGAGGATAGAGGAGATGAAAGAGGATGGGATAGAGGATCGGATAGAGGATAGAGGATAGGATAGAGGATAGGATAGAGGATAGGAAAGAGGATAGAGGAGAGGATAGAGGATAGAATTGAGGATTGAGGACAGGATAGGGGATAGGATAGGATGGAATAGAGGATAGAGGATAGAATAGAGGATAGAGGACAGGATAGAGGACAGGATAGAGGATAGGATAGAGGATAGAGGATGGGATAGAGGATAGGATAGAGGATAGGAAAGAGGATAGAGGAGAGGATAGAGGAGAGGATAGAACAGAGGATAGAGGACAGGATAGAGGATAGGATAGAGGAAAGAGGATAGGATAGAGGATAGGATAGAGGATAGGATAGAGGAAAGAGGATAGGATAGAGGATAGGATAGAGGATAGGATAGAGGAAAGAGGATATGATAGAGGATAGGATAGAGGATAGGATAGAGGAAAGAGGATAGGATAGAGGATAGGATAGAGGATAGGATAGAGGATAGGATAGAGGAAAGAGGATAGGATAGAGGATAGGATAGAGGAAAGAGGATAGGATAGAGGATAGGATAGAGGATAGGATGGAGGAAAGAGGATAGGATAGAGGATAGGATAGAGGATAGGATAGAGGATAGGATAGAGGAAAGAGGATAGGATAGAGGATGGGATAGAGGATAGGATAGAGGATAGGATAGATGATAGGATAGAGATAGGATAGAGGAAAGAGGATAGGATAGAGGATAGGAGAGAGGATAGGATAGAGGATAGGAGAGAGGATAGGAAAGAGGATAGAGGAGAGGATAGAGGATAGAATTGAGGATAGAGGATAAAATAGAGGATGGAGGACAGGATAGAGGAAAGGATAGGATAGACGATAGGATAGAGGATTGGATAGAGGATAGGATAGGGGATAGGATAGGATGGAGGATAGGATAGAGGATAGGATAGAGGATAGGATCGAGGATAGGAAAGAGGATAGAGGAGAGGATATAGGATGGGGGATAGAATTGAGGATAGAGGGTAGGATAGAGGATAGGATAGGGGATAGGATAGGATAGAATAGAGGATAGAGGATAGAATAGAGGATTGGATAGAGGATAGGATAGAGGATAGGATAGGATAGAGGAAAGGATAGGATAGAGGAAAGGATAGGATAGAGGATAGGATAGGATAGACGGAAGGATAGGATAGAGGAAAGGATGGGATAGAGGAAAGGATAGGATAGAGGATAGGATAGCGGATAGGATGGAGGATGGGATAGAGGATAGGAAAGAGGATGGGATAGAGGATAGGATAGAGGATAGGATAGGATAGAGGAAAGGATAGGATAGAGGATAGGATAGAGGATAGGATAGGATAGAGGAAAGGATAGGATAGAGGAAAGGATAGGATAGAGGATAGGATAGAGGATAGGAAAGAGGATAGAGGAGAGGATAGAATAGAGGATAGAACAGAGGATAGAGGACAGGATAGAGGATAGGATAGAGGAAAGAGGATAGGATAGAGGATAGGATAGAGGAAAGAGGATAGGATAGAGGATAGGATAGAGGATAGGATAGAGAAAAGAGGATAGGATAGAGGATAGGATAGAGGATAGGATAGAGGAAAGAGGATAGGATAGAGGATAGGATAGAGGATAGGATAGAGGATAGGATAGAGGAAAGAGGATAGGATAGAGGATAGGATGGAGGAAAGAGGATAGGATAGAGGATAGGATAGAGGATAGGATAGAGGAAAGAGGATAGGATAGAGGATAGGATAGAGGATAGGATAGAGGATAGGATAGAGGAAAGAGGATAGGATAGAGGATGGGATAGAGGATAGGATAGAGGATAGGATAGATGATAGGATAGAGATAGGATAGAGGAAAGAGGATAGGATAGAGGATAGGAGAGAGGATAGGAAAGAGGATAGAGGAGAGGATAGAGGATAGAATTGAGGATAGAGGTTGGGATAGAGGATAGGATAGGGTATAGGATAGGATAGAATAGAGGATAGAGGATAGAATAGAGGATGGTGGACAGGATAGAGGAAAGGATAGGATAGACGATAGGATAGAGGATTGGATAGAGGATAGGATAGGGGATAGGATAGGATGGAGGATAGGATAGAGGATAGGATAGAGGATAGGAAAGAGGATAGAGGAGAGGATATAGGATGGGGGATAGAATTGAGGATAGAGGGTAGGATAGAGGATAGGATAGGGGATAGGATAGGATAGAATACAGGATAGAGGATAGAATAGAGGATTGGATAGAGGATAGGATAGAGGATAGGATAGGATAGAGGAAAGGATAGGATAGAGGAAAGGATAGGATAGAGGGAAGGATAGGATAGAGGAAAGTATAGGATAGAGGAAAGGATAGGATCGAGGATAGGAGAGCGGATAGGATGGAGGATGGGATAGAGGATAGGAAAGAGGATGGGATAGAGGATAGGATAGAGGATAGGATAGGATAGAGGAAAGGATAGGATAGCGGATAGGATGGAGGATGGGATAGAGGATAGGAAAGAGGATGGGATAGAGGATAGGATAGAGGATAGGATAGGATAGAGGATAGGATAGGATAGAGGATAGGATAGGATAGAGGAAAGGATAGGATAGAGGATAGGATAGAGGATAGGATAGGATAGCGGATAGGAAGGAGGATGGGATAGAGGATAGGAAAGAGGATGGGATAGAGGATAGGATAGAGGATGGGATAGAGGATAGGAGAGAGGATAGGATAGGATAGCGGATAGGATAGAGGAGAGGATAGAGGATAGGAAAGAGGATAGAGGAGAGGATAGAGGATAGGATAGGATAGAGGATAGGATAGGATAGAGGATAGGATAGAGGATAGGATAGAGGATAGAGGAGAGGTTAGAGGATAGGATAGAGGAGAGGTTAGAGGATAGGATAGAGGATAGGATAGAGGAGAGGATAGGATAGCGGATAGGATAGGATAGCGGATAGGATAGAGGATAGGATAGAGGAAAGAGGAGAGGTTAGAGGATAGGATAGAGGATAGGATAGAGGATAGGATACAGGATAGAGGATAGGAAAGAGGATAGAGGAGAGGATAGAGGATACAGGAAAGAATTGAGGATAGAGGGTAGGATAGAGGATAGGATAGGGGTTGGATAGAGGATAGGATAGAGGAAAGAGGAGAGGATAGAGCATAGGATAGAGGATAGGATAGAGGATAGGATAGAGGAAATAGGATAGGATAGAGGATAGGATAGAGGATAGAGGAGAGGACAGAGGATAGAGGATGGGATAGAGGATAGGATAGAGGATGGGATAGAGGATGGGATAGAGGATAGGATAGAGGAAAGAGGAGAGGATAGAGGATAGGATAGAGGATAGGATAGAGGATAGGAAAGAGGATAGAGGAGATGAAAGAGGATGGGATAGAGGATCGGATAGAGGATAGAGGATAGGATAGAGGATAGGATAGAGGATAGGAAAGAGGATAGAGGAGAGGATAGAGGATAGAATTGAGATTGAGGACAGGATAGGGGATAGGATAGGATGGAATAGAGGATAGAGGATAGAATAGAGGATAGAGGACAGGATAGAGGACAGGATAGAGGATAGGATAGAGGATAGAGGATGGGATAGAGGATAGGATAGAGGATAGGAAAGAGGATAGAGGAGAGGATAGAGGAGAGGATAGAACAGAGGATAGAGGACAGGATAGAGGATAGGATAGAGGAAAGAGGATAGGATAGAGGATAGGATAGAGGATAGGATAGAGGAAAGAGGATAGGATAGAGGATAGGATAGAGGATAGGATAGAGGATAGGATAGAGGATAGGATAGAGGAAAGAGGATATGATAGAGGATAGGATAGAGGATAGGATAGAGGATAGGATAGAGGAAAGAGGATAGGATAGAGGATAGGATAGAGGAAAGAGGATAGGATAGAGGATAGGATAGAGGATAGGATGGAGGAAAGAGGATAGGATAGAGGATAGGATAGAGGATAGGATAGAGGACAGGATAGAGGAAAGAGGATAGGATAGAGGATGGGATAGAGGATAGGATAGAGGATAGGATAGATGATAGGATAGAGATAGGATAGAGGAAAGAGGATAGGATAGAGGATAGGAGAGAGGATAGGAAAGAGGATAGAGGAGAGGATAGAGGATAGAATTGAGGATAGAGGATAAAATAGAGGATGGAGGACAGGATAGAGGAAAGGATAGGATAGACGATAGGATAGAGGATTGGATAGAGGATAGGATAGGGGATAGGATAGGATGGAGGATAGGATAGAGGATAGGATAGAGGATAGGATAGAGGATGGTGGACAGGATAGAGGAAAGGATAGGATAGACGATAGGATAGAGGATTGGATAGAGGATAGGATAGGGGATAGGATAGGATGGAGGATAGGATAGAGGATAGGATAGAGGATAGGAAAGAGGATAGAGGAGAGGATATAGGATGGGGGATAGAATTGAGGATAGAGGGTAGGATAGAGGATAGGATAGGGGATAGGATAGGATAGAATAGAGGATAGAGGATAGAATAGAGGATTGGATAGAGGATAGGATAGAGGATAAGATAGGATAGAGGAAAGGATAGGATAGAGGAAAGGATAGGATAGAGGATAGGATAGGATAGACGGAAGGATAGGATAGAGGAAAGGATGGGATAGAGGAAAGGATAGGATAGAGGATAGGATAGCGGATAGGATGGAGGATGGGATAGAGGATAGGAAAGAGGATGGGATAGAGGATAGGATAGAGGATAGGATAGGATAGAGGAAAGGATAGGATAGAGGATAGGATAGAGGATAGGATAGGATAGAGGAAAGGATAGGATAGAGGAAAGGATAGGATAGAGGATAGGATAGGATAGAGGAAAGGAGAGGATAGAGGATAGGATAGCGGATAGGATGGAGGATGGGATAGAGGATAGGAAAGAGGATGGGATAGAGGATAGGATAGAGGATAGGATAGGATAGAGGAAAGGATAGGATAGAGGATAGGATAGGATAGAGGAAAGGATAGGATAGAGGATAGGATAGAGGATAGGATAGGATAGCGGATAGGAAGGAGGATCGGATAGAGGATAGGAAAGAGGATGGGATAGAGGATAGGATAGAGGATGGGATAGAGGATAGGAGAGAGGATAGGATAGGATAGCGGATAGGATAGAGGAGAGGATAGAGGATAGGAAAGAGGATAGAGGAGAGGATAGAGGATAGGATAGGATAGAGGATAGGATAGAGGATAGGATAGAGGATAGAGGAGAGGTTAGAGGATAGGATAGAGGAGAGGTTGGAGGATAGGATAGAGGATAGGATAGGATAGCGGATAGGATAGCGGAGAGGATAGAGGATAGGAAAGAGGATAGAGGAGAGGATAGAGGATAGGATAGGATAGCGGATAGGATAGAGGATAGGATAGAGGATAGAGGAGAGGTTAGAGGATAGGATAGATGAGAGATTAGAGGATAGGATAGAGGATAGGATAGAGGATAGGATAGAGGATAGGATAGAGGATAGGATAGGATAGCGGATAGGATAGAGGATAGGATAGAGGATAGGAAAGAGGATAGAGGATAGGAAAGAGGATAGAGGAGAGGATAGAGGATAGAGGATAGAATTGAGGATAGAGGGTAGGATAGAGGATAGGATACGGGTTGGATAGAGGATAGGATAGAGGAAAGAGGAGAGGATAGAGCATAGGATAGAGGATAGGATAGAGGATAGGATAGAGGAAATAGGATAGGATAGAGGATGGGATAGAGGATAGGATAGAGGATAGAGGAGAGGACAGAGGATAGAGGATGGGATAGAGGATAGGATAGAGGATGGGATAGAGGATGGGATAGAGGATAGGATAGTTGAAAGAGGAGAGGATAGAGGATAGGATAGAGGATAGGATAGAGGATAGGAAAGAGGATAGAGGAGATGATAGAGGATGGGATAGAGGATCGGATAGAGGATAGAGGATAGGATAGAGGATAGGATAGAGATAGGATAGAGGATAGGAAAGAGGATAGAGGAAATGAAAGAGGATGGGATAGAGGATCGGATAGAGGATAGAGGAGAGGATAGAGGATAGGATAGAGGAAATAGGATAGGATAGAGGATGGGATAGAGGATAGGATAGAGGATAGGATAGATTATAGGATAGAGAAGGATAGAGGAAAGAGGATAGGATAGAGGATAGGAAAAAGGATAGAGGAGAGGATAGAGGATAGAATTGAGGATAGAGGGTAGGATAGAGGATAGGATAGGGGATAGGATAGGATAGAGTAGAGGATAGATAGAATGGAGAATAGAGGATAGGATAGGATAGAGGATAGGATAGAGGATAGGATAGAGGATAGAGGAGAGGATAGAGGATAGGATAGGATAGCGGATAGGATAGAGGATAGGATAGAGGATAGAGGAGAGGTTAGAGGATAGGATAGATGAGAGATTAGAGGATAGGATAGAGGATAGGATAGAGGATAGGATAGAGGATAGGATAGAGGATAGGATAGGATAGCGGATAGGATAGAGGATAGGATAGAGGATAGGAAAGAGGATAGAGGATAGGAAAGAGGATAGAGGAGAGGATAGAGGATAGAGGATAGAATTGAGGATAGAGGGTAGGATAGAGGATAGGATAGGGGTTGGATAGAGGATAGGATAGAGGAAAGAGGAGAGGATAGAGCATAGGATAGAGGATAGGATAGAGGATAGGATAGAGGAAATAGGATAGGATAGAGGATGGGATAGAGGATAGGATAGAGGATAGAGGAGAGGACAGAGGATAGAGGATGGGATAGAGGATAGGATAGAGGATCGGATAGAGGATGGGATAGAGGATAGGATAGTTGAAAGAGGAGAGGATAGAGGATAGGATAGAGGATAGGATAGAGGATAGGAAAGAGGATAGAGGAGATGATAGAGGATGGGATAGAGGATCGGATAGAGGATAGAGGACAGGATAGAGGATAGGATAGAGATAGGATAGAGGATAGGAAAGAGGATAGAGGAGATGAAAGAGGATGGGATAGAGGATCGGATAGAGGATAGAGGAGAGGATAGAGGATAGGATAGAGGAAATAGGATAGGATAGAGGATGGGATAGAGGATAGGATAGAGGATAGGATAGATTATAGGATAGAGATAGGATAGAGGAAAGAGGATAGGATAGAGGATAGGAAAAAGGATAGAGGAGAGGATAGAGGATAGAATTGAGGATAGAGGGTAGGATAGAGGATAGGATAGGGGATAGGATAGGATAGAGTAGAGGATAGATAGAATGGAGAATAGAGGATAGGATAGGATAGAGGATAGGATAGAGGATAGGATAGAGGATAGGATAGAGGATAGGATAGAGGATAGAGGAGAGGAAATAGGATCGAGGATAGAATTGAGGATAGAGGGTAGGATAGAGGATAGGATAGGGGATAGAGGAACGAATAGGATAGAGGATAGGATAGAGGATAGGATAGAGGATCGGATAGAGGATAGAGGATAGGATAGAGGATAGAGGATAGGATAGAGGATAAGATAGAGGATCGGAGAGAGGATAGTGGATCGGATAGAGGATAGGATAGGATAGAGGATAGGATAGAGGATGGGATAGAGGATAGGATAGAGGATAGAGGATGGGATAGAGGATTGGATCGAGGATAGAGGATAGAATAGAGGATAGAGGAACGGATAGGATAGAGGGTTGGATAGAGGATTGGATAGAGGATAGGATAGAGGATAGGATAGAGGATAGGATAGGATAGGATAGAGGACAGGATAGAGGATAGGATCGAGGATAGGATATAGGATTGGATATAGGATAGGATAGAGGATAGGATAGAGGACAGGATAGAGGATAGGATAGAGGATAGAGGATAGAATAGAGGATAGAGGATAGAATAGAGGATAGAGTACAGGATATAGGATAGGGTAGAGGATAGGATAGAGGATTGGATAGAGGATAGGATAGAGGATAGAATAGATGATAGAGGACAGGATAGAGGATAGGATAGGATAGAGGATAGGATCTAGGATTGGATAGAGAATAGGATAGAGGATTGGATAGGATAGAGGAAAGGATAGGATAGAGGAAAGGATGGGATAGAGGATAGGATCTAGGATTGGATAGAGGATAGGATAGAGGATTGGATAGGATAGAGAAAAGGATAGGATAGAGGAAAGGATAGGATAGAGGATAGGATAGAGCAAAGGATTGGACATAGGATAGGATAGAGGATCGAGGATAGAATAGAGGATAGAGGATAGGATAGAGGATAGGATAGGATAGAGGATAGGATAGAGGATAGAGGATAGGATAGGATAGAGGATTGGATAAAAGATAGAGGATAGAATTGAGGATAGAGGGTAGGATAGAGGATAGGATAGGGGATAGGATAGGATAGAGTAGAGGATAGAGGATAGAATAGAGGATAGGATAGAGGATAGGATAGAGGATAGGATAGATGATAGAGGATAGGATAGGATAGAGGACAGGATAGAGATTGGGATAGAGGATAGGATAGAGGATAAAGGATAGGATTGGAAAGAGGATAGGATAAAGGATCAGATAGGATAGCGGATAGGATAGAGGATAGAGGATAGAATTGAGGATAGAGGGTAGGATAGAGGATAGGATAGGGGATAGGATAGGATAGAGTAGAGGATAGAGGATAGAATAGAGGATAGGATAGAGGATAGGATAGACGATAGAGGATAGGATAGGATAGAGGACAGGATAGAGGATGGGATAGAGGATAGGATAGAGGATAAAGGATAGGATTGGAAAGAGGATAGGATAGGATAGCGGATAGGATAGAGGATAGAATTGAGGATAGAGGGTAGGATAGAGGATAGGATAGAGGATAGGATAGAGGATAAAGGATAGGATTGGAAAGGGGATAGGATAGAGGATAGGAAAGAGGATAGAGGAGAGGATAGAGGATCGAGGATAGAATTGAGGATGGAGGGTAGGATAGAGGATAGGATAGGTGATAGGATAGGATAGAATAGAGGACAGAGGATAGAATAGAGGATTGGATAGAGGGTAGGATAGAGGATAGGATAGAGGATCGGAGAGAGGATAGACGATCGAATAGAGGATAGGATAGGGGATCTGATAGAGGATAGGATGGAGGATAGATGACAGGATAGAGGATAGGATAGGATAGAGGATAGGATAGAGGATGGGAGAGAGGATAGGATAGAGGATAGGATAGAGGATCGGATCGAGGATAGAGGATAGAATAGAGGATAGAGGACAGGATAGAGGATAGGATAGGATAGAGGATTGGATAGAGGATTGGATAGAGGATAGGATAGAGGATTGGGTAGGATAGAGGTTAGGATAGAGGATTGGATAGAGGATTGGATAGAGGATAGGATAGAGGATCGGATCGAGGATAGAGGATAGAATAGAGGATAGAGGACAGGATAGAGGATAGGATAGGATAGAGGATTGGATAGAGGATTGGATAGAGGATAGGATAGAGGATAGGATAGGATAGAGGTTAGGATAGAGGATTGGATAGAGGATAGGATAGAGGATAGGATAGGATAGAGGATTGGATAGAGGATTGGATAGAGGATAGGATAGAGGATCGCATAGAGGATAGAGGATAGAATAGAGGACAGAGGACAGGATAGAGGATAGGATAGGATAGAGGATTGGATAGAGGATTGGATAGAGGATAGGATAGAGGATAGGATAGGATAGAGGTTAGGATAGAGGATTGGATAGAGGATAGGATAGAGGATAGGATAGGATAGAGGATTGGATAGAGGATTGGATAGAGGATAGGATAGAGGATAGAGGATAGAATAGAGGATAGAGGACAGGATAGAGGATAGGATAGGATTGAGGTTAGGATAGAGGATTGGATAGAGGATAGGATAGAGGATCGGATAGAGGATAGGATAGGATAGAGGACAGGATCGAGGATAGGATAGAGGATAGGATCTAGGATTGGATAGAGGATAGGATAGAGGATTGGATAGAGGATAGGATAAAGGATAGGATAGAGGATAGAGGATAAATTAGAGGATAGCGGATAGGATAGAGGATGGCATAGAGGATAGGTTTGGGGAATGTATAGAGGATAGAGGATAGGATAGAGGATAGGATAGGATAGAGAACAGCATGCAGGATAGGATAGAGGATAGGATAGAGGATAGAGGATAAATTAGTGGATAGCGGATAGGATAGAGGATAGCGTAGAGGATAGGATAGAGGATTGGATAGAGGATAGGTTAGGGGAATGTTTCGAGGATAGAGGACAGGATAGAGGATAGGATAGGATAGAGAACAGCATACAGGATTGGAAAGAGGAAAGTATCGAGGATAGGATAGGAAAGAGGATAAGATAGAGAATGGGATAGAGGATTGGATACAGGATGGAGGATAGGATAGGATAAAGGATAGAATAGAGTTTGGATAGTGGATAGGATAGGATAGAGGATAGGATAGAGGATAGAGAATAGGATAGGATTGAGGATAGGATAGAGGACAGAATAGGATAGAGGATATGATAGGATAGAGGATAGAGGATAGAATAGAGGATAGAGGATAGGATAGGATACAGGATCGGATAGAGGATGGGAGAGAGGATAGGATAGAGGACAGAGGATGGGATAGAGGATAGGATAGAGGATTGGATAGAGGATTGGATAGAGGATAGGATAGAGGATTGGATAGAGGATTGGATAGAGGATAGGATAGAGGATAGGATAGAGGATCGGATCGAGGATAGAGGATAGAATAGAGGATAGAGGACAGGATAGAGGATAGGATAGAGGATAGGATAGAGGATCGGATAGAGGATAGAGGATAGAATAGAGGATAGAGGACAGGATAGGATAGAGGATTGGATAGAGGATAGGATAGAGGATAGGATAGAGGATAGGATAGGATAGAGGACAGGATAGAGGATAGGATAGAGGATAGGATCTAGGATTGGATAGAGGATAGGATAGAGGATTGGATAGAGGATAGGATCTCGGATTGGATAGAGGATAGGATAGAGGATTGGATAGAGGATAGGATAAAGGATAGGATAGAGGATAGAGGATAAATTAGAGGATAGCGGATAGGATAGAGGATAGCGTAGAGGATAGGATAGAGGATTGGATAGAGGATAGGTTAGGGGAATGTATAGATAGAGGATAGGATAGAGGATTGGATAGAGGATAGGTTAGGGGAATGTATAGACGATAGAGGACAGGAGAGAGGATAGGATAGGATAGAGAACAGCATACAGGATTGGATAGAGGAAAGTATCGAGGATAGGATAGGAAAGAGGATAGGATAGAGAATGGGATAGAGGATAGGATAGGATAAAGGATAGGATAGAGATTGGATAGTGGATAGGATAGGATAGAGGATAGGATAGAGGATAGGATAGATGATAGAGGATAGGATAGTATAAGGATAGGATAGAGATTGGATAGTGGATAGGATAGGATAGAGCAGAGGATCGAGGATAAAGGATGGGATAGAATAGAGGATAGAAGATAGGATAGGATAGCCGATATGATAGGATAGGATAGAGGATAGGATAGAGGATAGGATAGATGATAGAGGATAGGATAGAGGATACGATAGAGGATAGGATAGAGGACAGAGGATAGGATAGTGGATAGAGGATAGGATAGAGGATTGGATGGAAGATAAGATAGAGGATAGAGGATAGGATAGAGGATAGGATAGAGGATAGAGGATAGGATAGAGGATAGAGGATAGCATAGAGGATAAGGTAGAGGATCGGAGAGAGGATAGTGGATCGGATAGAGGATAGGATAGGATAGAGGATAGGATAGAGGATGGGATAGAGGATAGGATAGAGGATAGAGGATGGGATAGAGGATTGGATAGAGGATAGAGGATAGAATAGAGGATAGAGGAACGGATAGGATAGAGGATTGGATAGAGGATAGAGGATTGGATAGAGGATAGGATAGAGGATAGGATAGAGGATAGGATAGGATAGGATAGAGGACAGGATAGAGGATAGGATCGAGGATAGGATATAGGATTGGATAGAGGATAGGATAGAGGATAGGATAGAGGACAGGATAGAGGATAGGATAGAGGATAGAGGATAGAATAGAGGATAGAGGATAGAATAGAGGATAGAGTACAGGATATAGGATAGGGTAGAGGATAGGATAGAGGATTGGATAGGATAGAGGATAGAATAGATGATAGAGGACAGGATAGAGGATAGGATAGGATAGAGGATAGGATAGAGGATAGGATCTAGGATTGGATAGAGAATAGGATAGAGGATTGGATAGGATAGAGGAAAGGATAGGATAGAGGAAAGGATGGGATAGAGGATAGGATCTAGGATTGGATAGAGGATAGGATAGAGGATTGGATAGGATAGAGAAAAGGATAGGATAGAGGAAAGGATAGGATAGAGGATAGGATAGAGCAAAGGATTGGACATAGGATAGGATAGAGGATCGAGGATAGAATAGAGGATAGAGGATAGGATAGAGGATAGGATAGGATAGAGGATAGGATAGAGGATAGATGATAGGATAGGATAGAGGATTGGATAAAAGATAGAGGATAGAATTGAGGATAGAGGGTAGGATAGGGGATAGGATAGGATAGAGTAGAGGATAGAGGACAGGATAGAGGATAGGATAGGATAGAGGATTGGATAGAGGATTGGATAGAGGATAGGATAGAGGATTGGGTAGGATAGAGGTTAGGATAGAGGATTGGATAGAGGATTGGATAGAGGATTGGATAGAGGATAGGATAGAGGATCGGATCGAGGATAGAGGATAGAATAGAGGATAGAGGATAGGATAGAGGATAGGATAGATGATAGAGGATAGGATAGGATAGAGGACAGGATAGAGATTGGGATAGAGGATAGGATAGAGGATAAAGGATAGGATTGGAAAGAGGATAGGATAAAGGATCAGATAGGATAGCGGATAGGATAGAGGATAGAGGATAGAATTGAGGATAGAGGGTAGGATAGAGGATAGGATAGGGGATAGGATAGGATAGAGTAGAGGATAGAGGATAGAATAGAGGATAGGATAGAGGATAGGATAGACGATAGAGGATAGGATAGGATAGAGGACAGGATAGAGGATGGGATAGAGGATAGGATAGAGGATAAAGGATAGGATTGGAAAGAGGATAGGATAGGATAGCGGATAGGATAGAGGATAGAGGGTAGGATAGAGGGTAGGATAGAGGATAGGATAGAGGATAGGATAGAGGATAAAGGATAGGATTGGAAAGGGGATAGGATAGAGGATAGGAAAGAGGATAGAGGAGAGGATAGAGGATCGAGGATAGAATTGAGGATGGAGGGTAGGATAGAGGATAGGATAGGTGATAGGATAGGATAGAATAGAGGACAGAGGATAGAATAGAGGATTGGATAGAGGGTAGGATAGAGGATAGGATAGAGGATCGGAGAGAGGATAGACGATCGAATAGAGGATAGGATAGGGGATCTGATAGAGGATAGGATGGAGGATAGATGACAGGATAGAGGATAGGATAGGATAGAGGATAGGATAGAGGATGGGAGAGAGGATAGGATAGAGGATAGGATAGAGGATCGGATCGAGGATAGAGGATAGAATAGAGGATAGAGGACAGGATAGAGGATAGGATAGGATAGAGGATTGGATAGAGGATTGGATAGAGGATAGGATAGAGGATTGGGTAGGATAGAGGTTAGGATAGAGGATTGGATAGAGGATCGGATCGAGGATAGAGGATAGGATAGAGGATCGGATCGAGGATAGAGGATAGAATAGAGGATAGAGGACAGGATAGAGGATAGGATAGGATAGAGGATTGGATAGAGGATTGGATAGAGGATAGGATAGAGGATAGGATAGGATAGAGGTTAGGATAGAGGATTGGATAGAGGATAGGATAGAGGATAGGATAGGATAGAGGATTGGATAGAGGATTGGATAGAGGATAGGATAGAGGATCGCATATAGGATAGAGGATAGAATAGAGGACAGAGGACAGGATAGAGGATAGGATAGGATAGAGGATTGGATAGAGGATTGGATAGAGGATAGGATAGAGGATAGGATAGGATAGAGGTTAGGATAGAGGATTGGATAGAGGATAGGATAGAGGATAGGATAGGATAGAGGATTGGATAGAGGATTGGATAGAGGATAGGATAGAGGATAGAGGATAGAATAGAGGATAGAGGACAGGATAGAGGATAGGATAGGATTGAGGTTAGGATAGAGGATTGGATAGAGGATAGGATAGAGGATCGGATAGAGGATAGGATAGGATAGAGGACAGGATCGAGGATAGGATAGAGGATAGGATCTAGGATTGGATAGAGGATAGGATAGAGGATTGGATAGAGGATAGGATAAAGGATAGGATAGAGGATAGAGGATAAATTAGAGGATAGCGGATAGGATAGAGGATGGCATAGAGGATAGGTTTGGGGAATGTATAGAGGATAGAGGATAGGATAGAGGATAGGATAGGATAGAGAACAGCATGCAGGATAGGATAGAGGATAGGATAGAGGATAGAGGATAAATTAGTGGATAGCGGATAGGATAGAGGATAGCGTAGAGGATAGGATAGAGGATTGGATAGAGGATAGGTTAGGGGAATGTTTCGAGGATAGAGGACAGGATAGAGGATAGGATAGGATAGAGAACAGCATACAGGATTGGAAAGAGGAAAGTATCGAGGATAGGATAGGAAAGAGGATAAGATAGAGAATGGGATAGAGGATTGGATACAGGATGGAGGATAGGATAGGATAAAGGATAGAATAGAGTTTGGATAGTGGATAGGATAGGATAGAGGATAGGATAGAGGATAGAGAATAGGATAGGATTGAGGATAGGATAGAGGACAGAATAGGATAGAGGATATGATAGGATAGAGGATAGAGGATAGAATAGAGGATAGAGGATAGGATAGGATACAGGATCGGATAGAGGATGGGAGAGAGGATAGGATAGAGGACAGAGGATGGGATAGAGGATAGGATAGAGGATTGGATAGAGGATTGGATAGAGGATAGGATAGAGGATTGGATAGAGGATTGGATAGAGGATAGGATAGAGGATAGGATAGAGGATCGGATCGAGGATAGAGGATAGAATAGAGGATAGAGGACAGGATAGAGGATAGGATAGAGGATAGGATAGAGGATCGGATAGAGGATAGAGGATAGAATAGAGGATAGAGGACAGGATAGGATAGAGGATTGGATAGAGGATAGGATAGAGGATAGGATAGAGGATAGGATAGGATAGAGGACAGGATAGAGGATAGGATAGAGGATAGGATCTAGGATTGGATAGAGGATAGGATAGAGGATTGGATAGAGGATAGGATCTCGGATTGGATAGAGGATAGGATAGAGGATTGGATAGAGGATAGGATAAAGGATAGGATAGAGGATAGAGGATAAATTAGAGGATAGCGGATAGGATAGAGGATAGCGTAGAGGATAGGATAGAGGATTGGATAGAGGATAGGTTAGGGGAATGTATAGACGATAGAGGACAGGAGAGAGGATAGGATAGGATAGAGAACAGCATACAGGATTGGATAGAGGAAAGTATCGAGGATAGGATAGGAAAGAGGATAGGATAGAGAATGGGATAGAGGATAGGATAGGATAAAGGATAGGATAGAGATTGGATAGTGGATAGGATAGGATAGAGGATAGGATAGAGGATAGGATAGATGATAGAGGATAGGATAGTATAAGGATAGGATAGAGATTGGATAGTGGATAGGATAGGATAGAGCAGAGGATCGAGGATAAAGGATGGGATAGAATAGAGGATAGAAGATAGGATAGGATAGCCGATATGATAGGATAGGATAGAGGATAGGATAGAGGATAGGATAGATGATAGAGGATAGGATAGAGGATACGATAGAGGATAGGATAGAGGACAGAGGATAGGATAGTGGATAGAGGATAGGATAGAGGATTGGATGGAAGATAAGATAGAGGATAGAGGATAGGATAGAATAGGATAGAGGATAGGATAGAGGATAGAGAATAGGATAGGATAAAGGATAGGATAGAGATTGGATAGTGGATAGGATAGGATAGAGCAGAGGATCGAGGATAAAGGATGGGATAGAATAGAGGATAGAAGATAGGATAGGATAGCCGATATGATAGGATAGGATAGAGGATAGGATAGAGGATAGGATAGATGATAGAGGATAGGATAGAGGATACGATAGAGGATAGAGGATAGGATAGGATAGAGGATAGGATAAAGGATTGGATAGAGGATAGAGGATAGGATAGAGGATAGGATAGAGGATAAGATAGAGGATAGAGGATAGGATAGAGGATAGGATAGTGGATAGGATAGATAGAGGATACGATAGAGGATAGGATAGAGGATAGAGGATAGGATAGGATAGAGGATAGGATAAAGGATTGGATAGAGGATAGAGGATAGGATAGAGGATAGGATAGAGGAAAGTGGATAGGATAGAGGAGAGGATAGAGGATATGATAGAGGATAGGATAGAGGATAGGATAGAGATAGGTTAGAGGAAAGAGGATAGGATAGAGGATAGTGGATAAGATAGAGATAGGATAGAGGAAATAGGATAGGATAGAGGAAAGGATAGAGGAAAGAGGATAGGATAGAGGATTGGATAGAGGAGAGGATAGAGGAGAGGATAGAGGATAGGATAGAGGATAGTGGATAAGATAGAGATAGGATAGAGGAAAGAGGATTGGATAGAGGATAGGATAGACAGAGGATAGAACAGAGTATAGAGGAAAGAATATAGGATAGGACAGAGGATAGAGTTTTGGATAGAGGATTGGATACAGGATTGGATAGAGGATAGGATAGAGGATAGGATAGAGGATAGAGGATAGGATAGAGGATTGGATAGAGGATAGGAAAGAGGATAGAGGAGAGGATAGAGGATAGAGGATCGGATAGAGGATAGTGGATAAGATAGAGATAGGATAGAGGAAAGAGGATAGGATAGAGGATAGGATAGACAGAGGATAGAACAGAGTATAGAGGAAAGAATATAGGATAGGACAGAGGATAGAGTTTTGGATAGAGGATTGGATACAGGATTGGATAGAGGATAGGATAGAGGATAGGATAGAGGATAGAGGATAGGATAGAGGATTGGATGGAGGATAGGAAAGAGGATAGAGGATAGGATAGGATAGAGGATAGGATAGAGGATAAAGGATACGATAGTGGATAGGATAGGATAGAGGATAGAGGATAGGAAAGGATAGAGGATAGGATAGAGGATAGGATAGAGGATAGAGGATCGGATACAGGATTGGGTGGAGCATAGGATATAGGATAGGATAGAGGATTGGATTGAGGATAGGATAGAGGATAGAGGATAGGATAGAGGATTGGATGGAGGATAGGATAGAGGATAGAGGATAGGATAGGATAGAGGATAGGATAGGATAGAGGACATGGATAGGATAGGATAGAGGATAGGATAGAGGATAGGATAGAGGATAGGATAGAGGATAGAGGATAGGATAGAGGACAGGATAGACAGAGGATAGAACAGAGTATAGAGGAAAGAATAGAGGATAGGATAGAGGATAGAGTTTTGGATACAGGATTGGATACAGGATCGGATAGAGGATAGGATAGAGAGCAGGATAGAGGATAGGATAGAGGATAGGATACAGGATTGGATGGAGGATAGGATAGAGGGTAGAGGATAGGATAGGATAGAGGATAGGATAGAGGATAGAGGATAGGATAGAGGATACGATAGAGGATCGAGGATAGGATAGGATAGAGGATAGGATAAAGGATTGGATAGAGCATAGAGGATAGGATAGAGGATAGGATAGAGGATAAGATAGAGGATAGAGGATAGGATAGGATAGGATAGAGGATAGGATAGAGGATTGGATAGTGGATCGAGGATAGGATAGAGGATAAGATAGAGGATAGAGGATAGGATAGAGGATAGGATAGTGGATAGGATAGAGGATAGAGGATACGATAGAGGATAGGATAGAGGATAGAGGATAGGATAGGATAGAGGATAGGATAAAGGATTGGATAGAGGATAGAGGATAGGATAGAGGATAGGATAGAGGAAAGTGGATAGGATAGAGGAGAGGATAGAGGATATGATAGAGGATAGAGGATAGGATAGGATAGGATAGAGGATAGGATAGTGGATAGGATAGAGGATAGAGGATACGATAGAGGATAGGATAGAGGATAGAGGATAGGATAGGATAGAGGATAGGCTAAAGGATTGGATAGAGGATAGAGGATAGGATAGAGGATAAGATAGAGGATAGAGGATAGGATAGGATAGGATAGAGGATAGGATAGTGGATAGGATAGAGGATAGAGGATAAGATAGAGGATAGGATAGAGGATAGAGGATAGGATAGGATAGAGGATAGGATAGAGGATAGGATAGTGGATAGGATAGAGGATAGAGGATACGATAGAGGATAGGATAGAGGATAGAGGATAGGATAGGATAGAGGATAGGATAAAGGATTGGATAGAGGATAGAGGATAGGATAGAGGATAGGATAGAGGAATGTGGATAGGATAGTGGAGAGGATAGAGGATATGATAGAGGATAGGATAGAGGATAGGATAGAGATAGGTTGGAGGAAAGAGGATAGGATAGAGGATAGTGGATAAGATAGAGATAGGATAGAGGAAAGAGGATTGGATAGAGGATAGGATAGGAAAGAATATAGGATAGGACAGAGGATAGAGTTTTGGATAGAGGATTGGATACAGGATTGGATAGAGGATAGGATAGAGGATAGGATAGAGGATAGAGGATAGGATACAGGATTGGATGGAGGATAGGATAGAGGATAGGATCGGATAGAGGATAGGATAGAGGATAGAGGATACGATAGTGGATAGGATAGGATAGAGGATAGAGGATAGGAAAGGATAGAGGATAGGATAGAGGATAGGATAGAGGATAGAGGATAGGATACAGGATTGGGTGGAGCATAGGATATAGGATAGGATAGAGGATCGGATTGAGGATAGGATAGAGGATAGAGGATAGGATAGGATAGAGGATAGGATAGGATAGAGGACATGGATAGGATAGGATAGAGGATAGGATAGAGGATAGGATAGAGGATAGGATAGAGGATAGAGGATAGGATAGAGGATAGAGGATAGGATAGAGGACAGGATAGACAGAGGATAGAACAGAGTATAGAGGAAAGAATAGAGGATAGGATAGAGGATAGAGTTTTGGATACAGGATTGGATACAGGATCGGATAGAGGATAGGATAGAGAGCAGGATAGAGGATAGGATAGAGGGTAGAGGATAGGATAGGATAGAGGATAGGATAGAGGATAGAGGATAGGATAGTGGATAGGATAGGATAGAGGATAGAGGATCGGATAGGATAGAGGATATGGATAGGATAGGATAGAGGATAGGATAGAGGATAGGATAGAGGACAGAGGATAGGAAAGAGGATAGAGGATAGGACAGAGGATAGGAAAGAGGATAGGATAGAGGATAGGATAGAGATAGGATAGAGGAAAGAGGATAGGATAGAGGATAGGATAGAGGATAGGAAAGAATATAGGATAGAGATAGGATAGAGGAAAGAGGATAGGATAGAGGATAGGATAGAGGATAGGATAGAGGATAGAGGATAGGATAGAGGAAAGGATAGAGATAGGATAGAGGAAAGAGGATAGGATAGAGGATAGGATAGAGGATAGAGGAGAGGAAAGAGGATAGGATAGAGGATAGGATAGAGGAAAGAGGATAGGATAGAGGATGGGATAGAGGATAGGATAGAGGATAGGATAGATTATAGGATAGAGATAGGATAGAGGAAAGAGGATAGGATAGAGGATAGGATAGAGGATAGGATAGTGGATAGGAAAGAGGATAGAGGAGAGGATAGAGGATAGAATTGAGGATAGAGGGTAGGATAGAGGATAGGATAGGGGATAGGATAGGATAGAATAGAGGATAGAGGACAGGATAGAGGATAGGATAGGATAGAGGATAGGAGAGAGGATTGGATAGAGGATAGGATAGAGGATAGGATAGGATAGAGGATAGGATAGAGGATAGGATAGAGGATAGGAAAGAGGATAGAGGAGAGGATATAGGATCGAGGATAGAATTGAGGATAGAGGGTAGGATAGAGGATAGGATAGGGGATAGGATAGGATAGAATAGAGGATAGAGGATAGAATAGAGGATTGGATAGAGGATAGGATAGAGGATAGGATAGAGGATCGGAGAGAGGATAGTGGATCGGATAGAGGATAGGATAGGGGATATGATAGACGAAAGAGGACAGCATAGAGGAGAGGATAGGATAGGGGATAGGATAGAGGATGGGATAGAGGATAGGACAGAGGATAGAGGATTGGATAGAGGATAGGATAGAGGATCGGATAGAGGATCGGATAGAGGATAGAGGGTAGAATAGAGGATAGAGGACAGGATAGAGGATAGAGGATAGAATTGAGGATAGAGGACAGGATAGAGGATAGGATAGGGGATAGGATAGAGGATTGGATAGAGGATAGGATAGAGGATCGGATAGAGGATAGAATAGAGGATACAGGACAGGATAGAGGATAGGATAGAATAGAGGATTGGATAGAGGATAGGATAGAGGATAGGATAGAGGATAGGATAGGATAGGATAGAGGACAGGATAGAGGATAGGATAGAGGATAGGATATAGGATTGGATAGAGGATAGGATAGAGGTTCGGATAGAGGATAGAGGATAGAATAGAGGATAGAGGATAGCATAGAGGATAGAGGACAGGATATAGGATAGGATAGAGGATAGGAAAGAGCATTGGATAGAGGATAGGATAGAGGATCGGATAGAGGATAGAGGATTGGATAGAGGATAGAATAGATGATAGAGAATAGGATAGCGGATTGGATAGGATAGAGGAAAGGATAGGATAGAGGAAAGGATAGGATAGATGATAGGATCTATGATTGGATAGAGGATAGGATAGAGGATTGGATAGGATAGAGGAAAGGATAGGATAGAGGAAAGGATAGGATAGAGGATAGGATAGAGCAAAGGATTGGACATAGGATAGGATAGAGGATCGAGGATAGAATAGAGGATAGAGGATAGGATAGAGGATTATATAGGATAGAGGATAGGATAGAGGATGGAGGATAGGATAGAGCAAAGGATAGGACATAGGATAGGATAGAGGATCGAGGATAGAATAGAGGATAGAGGATAGGATAGAGGATAGGATAGGATAGAGGATAGGCTAGAGGATAGAGGATAGGATAGGATAGAGGATTGGATAGAAGATAGAGGATAGAATTGAGGATAGAGGGTAGGATAGAGGATAGGGTAGGGGATAGGATAGGATAGAGTAGAGGATAGAGGATAGAGGATAGGATAGAGGAAAGGATAGGATAGAGGAAAGGATAGGATAGAGGATAGGATAGGATAGAGCAAAGGATAGGACATAGGATAGGATAGAGGATCGAGGATAGAATAGAGGATAGAGGATAGGAGAGAGGATAGGATAGGATAGAGGATAGGATAGAGGATAGGATAGAGGATAGGATAGAGGATAGGATAGGATAGAGGATAGGATAGAGGATAGGATAGGATAGAGGATAGGATAGAGGATAGAGGATAGGATAGGATAGAGGATTGGATTGAGGATAGAGGGTAGGATAGAGGATAGGGTTGGGGATAGGATAGGATAGAGTAGAGGATAGAGGATAGAATAGAGGATAGAGGATAGCATAGAGGATAGGATAGATGATAGAGGTTAGGATAGTATAGAGGACAGGATAGAGATTGGGATAGAGGATAGGATAGAGGATAAAGGATAGGATTGGAAAGAGGATAGGATAAAGGATAGGATAGGATAGCAGATAGGATAGAGGATAGAGGATAGAATTGAGGATAGAGGGTAGGATAGAGGATAGGATAGTGGATAGGATAGGATAGAGTAGAGGATAGAGGATAGAATAGAGGATAGGATAGACGATAGGATAGACGATAGAGGATAGGATAGGATAGAGGTGGGGATAGAGGATGGGATAGAGGATAGGATAGAGGATTACGGATAGGATTGGAAAGAGGATAGGATAGGATAGCGGATAGGATAGAGGATAGAGGGTAGAATTGAGGATAGAGGGTAGGATAGAGGATAGGATAGAGGATAGTGGATAAGATAGAGGATAGGATAGAGGAAAGAGGATAGGATAGAGGATAGGATAGAGGAAAGAGGATAGGATAGAGGATTGGATAGAGGATAGGAAAGAGGATAGAGGAGAGGATAGAGGATAGAGGATAGGATAGAGGATTGGATAGAGGTTAGTATAGAGGATAGGATAGGATAGAGGATAGGATAGACAGAGGATCGAACAGAGTATAGAGGAAAGAATAGAGGATAGGATAGAGGATAGAGTTTTGGATAGAGAATTGGATACAGGATCGGATAGAGGATCGGATAGAGGGTAGGATAGAGGATAGGGTAGAGGATAGGATAGAGGATTGGATGGAGGATAGGATAGAGGATAGAGGATAGGATAGAGGATAGAGGATAGGATAGATGATAGAGGTTAGGATAGGATAGAGGACAGGATAGAGATTGGGATAGAGGATAGGATAGAGGATAAAGGATAGGATTGGAAAGAGGATAGGATAAAGGATAGGATAGGATAGCGGATAGGTTAGAGGATAGAGGATAGAATTGAGGATAGAGGGTAGGATAGAGGATAGGATAGGGGATAGGATAGGATAGAGTAGAGGATAGAGGATAGAATAGAGGATAGGATAGAGGATAGGATAGACGATAGAGGATATGATAGGATAGAGGACAGTATAGAGGATGGGATAGAGGATAGGATAGCGGATAAAGGATAGGATTGGAAAGAGGATAGGATAGGATAGCGGATAGGATAGAGGATAGAGGCTAGAATTGAGGATAGAGGGTAGGATAGAGGATAGGATAGAGAATAGGATAGAGGATAAAGGATAGGAAAGGAAAGAGGATAGGATAGAGGATAGTGGATAAGATAGAGATAGGATGGAGGAAAGAGGATAGGATAGAGGATAGGATAGAGGAAAGAGGATAGGATAGAGGATTGGATAGAGGATAGGAAAGAGGATAGAGGAGAGGATAGAGGATAGAGGATAGGATAGAGGATTGGATAGAGGATAGTATAGAGGATAGGATAGGATAGAGGATAGGATCGACAGAGGATAGAACAGTGTATAGAGGAAAGAATAGAGGATAGGATAGAGGATAGAGTTTTGGATAGAGGAATGGATACAGGATTGGATAGAGGATAGGATAGAGGATAGAGGATAGGATAGAGGATTGGACGGAGGATAGGATAGAGGATAGAGGATAGGATAGGATAGAGGATAGGATAGAGGATAGAGGATACGATAGTGGATAGGATAGGATAGAGGATAGAGGATAGGAAAGGATAGAGGATAGGATAGAGGATAGGATAGAGGATAGAGGATAGGATACAGGATTGGGTGGAGGATAGGATACAGGATAGGATAGAGGATAGGATAGAGGATAGGATAGAGGATAGAGGATAGGATAGAGGATTGGATGGAGGATAGGATAGAGGATAGAGGATAGGATAGGATCGAGGATAGGATAGGATAGAGGATAGGATAGAGGACATGGATAGGATTGGATAGAGGATAGGATAGAGGATAGGATAGAGGATAGAGGATAGGATAGAGGATAGGATAGAGGACAGGATAGAGGATAGAGGATAGGATAGAGGATAGGATAGAGGATAGAGGATAGGATAGAGGATAGGATAGACAGAGGAAAGAACAGAGTATAGAGGAAAGAATAGAGGATAGAGGATAGAGGATAGAGTTTTGGATACAGGATTGGATACAGGATCGGATAGAGGATAGGATAGAGAGCAGGATAGAGGATAGAGGATAGGACAGAGGATTGGATACAGGATTGGATGGAGGATAGGATAGAGGGTAGAGGATAGGATAGGATAGAGGATAGGATAGAGGATAGAGGATAGGATAGAGGATAGGATAGAGGATAGGATAGTGGAAAGGATAGGATAGAGGATAGAGGATCGGATAGGATAGAGGATATGGATAGGATAGGATAGAGGATTGGATGGAGGATAGGATAGAGGGTAGAGGATAGGATAGGATAGAGGATAGAGGATCGGATAGGATAGAGGATATGGATAGGATAGGATAGAGGATAGGATAGAGGATAGGATAGAGGATAGAGGATAGGATAGAGGATAGGATAGAGGATAGGATACAGGATTGGATGGAGGATAGGATAGAGGGTAGAGGATAGGATAGGATAGAGGATAGGATAGAGGATAGAGGATAGGATACAGGATTGGGTGGAGGATAGGATAGAGGATAGATTATAGGATCGGATAGAGGATAGGATAGGATAGAGGATAGGATAGAGGATATGGATAGGATAGGATAGAGGATAGAGAATAGGATAGAGGATTGGATGGAGGTTAAGATAGAGGATAGAGGATAGGATAGGATAGGATAGAGGATAGGATAGAGGATAGGATAGTGGATTGGATAGAGGATAGGATAGAGGATAAGATAGAGGACAGGATAGAGGATAGGATAGAGGATAGGATAGAGGACAGGATAGAGGATAGGATAGAGGAGAGAGGATGGGATAGAGGATAGAGGATAGGATAGAGTATAGGAGAGGATAGAGGAGAGGAGCGAGGATCAAGGATGGGATAGAATTGAGGATAGAGGATAGGATAGAGGGTTGGATGGAGGATTGGATGGAGGATAGGATAGAGGATAGATGATAGGATAGAGGATATGACAGGATAGCATAGAGGATAGGATAGAGGATAGAGGATTAGATCGAGGATAGGATAGAGGATAGAAGGTAGGATAGAGGATTGGATAGAGGATAGGATAGAGGATAGGATAGAGGAAAGGATAGAGGATTGGATAGAAGATAGAGGATAGAATTGAGGATAGAGGGTAGGATAGAGGATAGGATAAGGGATAGGATAGGATAGAGTAGAGGATAGAGGATAGAATAGAGGATAGGATAGCGGATAGGATAGATGATAGAGGATAGGATAGGATAGAGGACAGGATAGAGATTGGGATAGAGGATAGGATAGAGGATAAAGGATAGGATTGGAAAGAGGATAGGATAAAGGATAGGATAGGATAGCGGATAGGATAGAGGATAGAGGATAGAATTGAGGATAGAGGGTAGGATAGAGGATAGGATAGGGGATAGGATAGGATAGAGTAGTGGATAGAGGATAGAATAGAGGATAGAATAGAGGATAGGATAGAGGATAGGATAGACGATAGAGGATAGGATAGGATAGAGGAAAGGACAGAGGATAGGATAGAGGATAGAATTGAGGATAGAGGGTACGATAGAGGATAGGATAGAGGATAGGATAGAGGATAAAGGATAGGATTGGAAAGAGGATAGGATAGAGGATAGGATAGGATAGAGGAAAGGATAGGGGATAGGATAGGATAGAATAGAGGATAGAGGATAGAATAGAGGATAGAGAACAGGATAGAGGATAGGATAGGATAGAGGATAGGATAGAGGATAGGAAAGAGGATAGAGGAGAGGATAGAGGATCGAGGATAGAATTGAGGATAGAGGATAGAATAGAGGATTGGATAGAGGATAGGATAGAGGATCGGAGAGAGGATAGAGGATCGGATAGAGGATAGGATAGGGGATATGATAGAGGATAGGATAAAGGATTGGACAGAGGATAGAGGATAGGATAGAGGATAGGATAGATGAAAGTGGATAGGATAGAGGAGAGGATAGAGGATATGATAGAGGATAGGATAGAGGATAGGATAGAGATAGGTTAGAGGAAAGAGGATAGGATGGAGGAAAGGGGATAGGATAGAGGATAGGATAGAGGAAAGAGGATTGGATAGAGGATAGGAAAGAGGATAGAGGAGAGGATAGAGGATAGAGGATAGGATAGAGGATTGGATAGAGGATAGTATAGAGGATAGGATAGGATAGAGGATAGGATAGACAGAGGATAGAACAGAGTATAGAGGAAAGAATAGAGGATAGGATAGAGGATAGAGTTTTGGATAGAGGAATGGATACAGGATTGGATACAGGATTGGATAGAGGATAGGATAGAGGATAGGATAGAGGATAGAGGATAGGATAGAGGATTGGATGGAGGATAGGATAGAGGATCGAGGATAGGATAGGATAGAGGATAGGATGGAGGATAGAGGATACGATAGTGGATAGAATAGGATAGAGGATAGAGGATAGGAAAGGAAAGAGGATCGGATAGAGGATAGTGGATAAGATAGAGATAGGATAGAGGAAAGAGGATAGGATAGAGGATAGGATAGAGGAAAGAGGATAGGATAGAGGATTGGATAGAGGATAGGAAAGAGGATAGAGAAGAGGATAGAGGATAGAGGATAGGATAGAGGATAGGATAGGATAGAAGATAGGATAGACAGAGGATAGAACAGAGTATCGAGGAAAGAATAGAGGATAGGATAGAGGATAGAGTTTTGGATAGAGGAATGGATACAGGATTGGATAGAGGATAGGATAGAGGATAGGATAGAGGATAGAGGATAGGATAGAGGATTGGATGGAGGATAGGATAGAGGATAGAGGATAGGATAGGAGAGAGGATAGGATAGAGGATAGAGGATACGATAGTGGATAGGATAGGATAGAGGATAGAGGATAGGAAAGGATAGAGGATAGGATAGAGGATAGGATAGAGGATAGATAGGATACAGGATTGGGTGGAGGATAGGATATAGGATAGAGGATAGAATAGAGGATAGAGGATAGGATAGAGGATTGGATGGTGGATAGGATAGAGGATAGGATAGGATAGAGGATAGGATAGAATATGGAGGATAGGATAGAGGATAGGATAGGATGGAGGATATGGAGAGGATAGGATAGAGGATAGGATAGAGGATAGGATAGAGGATAGAGGATAGGATAGAGGATAGGATAGAGGATAGAGGATAGGATAGGATAGAGGATAGGATAGACAGAGGATAGAACAGAGTATAGAGGAAAGAATAGAGGATAGGAAAGAGGATAGAGTTTTAGATAAAGGATTGGATACAGGCTCGGATAGAGGATACGATAGAGGGTAGGATAGAGGATAGGATAGAGGATAGGATAGAGGATTGGATGGAGGATAGGATAGAGGATAGAGGATAGGAAAGGATAGAGGATAGGATAGAGGATAGAGGATAGGATAGTGGATAGGATAGGATAGAGGATGGAGGATCAGATAGGATAAAGGATAGGATAGAGGATCGAGGATAGGATACAGGATTGGGTGGAGGATAGGATAGAGGATAGATTATAGGATAGGATAGAGGATAGGATAGGATAGAGGATAGGATAGAGGATATGGATAGGATAGGATAGAGGATAGGATAGAGGATAGGATAGAGGATAGAGGATTGGATAGAGGATAGGATAGCGGATAGGGTAGAGGATAGAGGATAGGATAGAGGATTGGATGGAGGATAGGATCGAGGATAGAGGATAGGATAGAGGATAGGATAGAGGATAGAGGATAGGATAGAGGATTGGATGGAGGATAGTATCGAGGATAGAGGATAGGATAGGATAGAGGATAGAGGATAGGATAGAGGATTGGATGGAGGATAAGATAGAGGATAGAGGATAGGATAGGATAGAGGATAGGATAGAGGATAGGATAGTGGATAGGATAGGATAGAGGATAGGATAGAGGATAGAGGATAGGATAGGATAGAGTATAGGATAGAGGATAGGAAAGGATAGAGGAGAGTATAGAGGATAGAGTATAGGATAGAGGATAGGAAAGGATAGAGGAGAGTATCGAAGATCAAGGATGGGATAGAATTGAGGATAGAGGTTAGGATAGAGGATTGGATGTAGGATTGGATGGAGGATAGGATAGAGGATAGATGATAGGATAGAGGATATGATAGGATAGCATAGAGGATAGGATAGAGGATAGAGGATTGGATAGAGGATAGGATAGAGTAGAGAGGATAGGATAGAGGATTGGATATAGGAGAGGATAGAGGAGAGGATAGGGGAAAGAGGATAGGATAGAGATAGGATAGAGGACAGAATAGGATAGAGGATAGGATAGGATAGAGGAGAGAATCGAGGATCAAGGATGGGTTAGAATAGAGGATAGAGGATTGGATAGGATAGCCTATATGATAGGATAGGATAGAGGATAGGATAGAGGATAGAGGATAGGATAGAGGATTGGATGGAGGATAGAATTGAGGATAGAGGATAGGAAAAGATAGAGGATAAAGAATAGGATAGAGGATTGGATGGAGGATAAGATAGAGGATAGAGGATAGGATAGGAGAGTTTGGAGGATAGGATAGAGGATAGGATAGTGGATCGGATATGATAGAGGATAGGATAGAGGATAGAGGATAGGACAGGATAGAGGATAGGATAGAGGATAGGATAGAGGACAGGATAGAGGATAGGATAGAGGAGAGAGGATAGGATAGAGGATAGTGGATAGGATAGAGGATAGGAGAGGATAGAGGAGAGGAGCGAGGATCAAGGATGGGATAGACTGAGGATAGAGGATAGGATAGAAGATTGAATGGAGGATTGGATGGAGGATAGGATAGAGGATAGATGATAGGATAGAGGATATGATAGGATAGCATAGAGGATAGGATAGAGGATAGAGGATTGGATAGAGGATAGGATAGAGGATAGAGGGTAGGATAGAGGATTGGATAGAGGATAGGATAGAGGATAGGATAGAGGATAGGATAGGATAGAGGATAGTTTAGAGGATAGAGGATAGGATAGAGGATTGGATCGAGGATAGGATAGAGGATAGGATAGAGGATAGGATAGGATAGAGGATAGGATAGAGGATAGAGGATAGGATAGGATAGAGGATTGGATAGAAGATAGAGGATAGAATTGAGGATAGAGGTTAGGATAGAGGATAGGAAAGGGGATAGGATAGGATAGAGTAGAGGATAGAGGATAGAATAGAGGATAGAGGATAGGATAGAGGATCGGATAGATGATAGAGGACAGGATAGGATTGAGGACAGGATAGAGATTGGGATAGAGGATAGGATAGAGGATAAAGGATAGGATTGGAAAGAGGATAGGATAAAGGATAGGATAGGATAGCGGTTAGGATAGAGGATAGAGGATAGAATTGAGGATAGAGGATAGAATTGAGGATAGAGGATAGGATAGGGGATAGGATAGAATAGAGTAGAGGATAGAGGATAGAATAGAGGATAGGATAGAGGATAGGATAGACGATAGAGGATAGGATAGGATAGAGGACAGGACTGAGGATGGGATCGAGGTTAGGATAGAGGATAAAGGATAGGATTGGAAAGAGGATAGGATAGGATAGCGGATAGGATAGAGGATAGAGGATAGAATTGAGGATAGAGGGTAGGATAGAGGATAGGATAGAGGATAGGATAGAGGATAAAGGATAGGATTGGAAAGAGGATCGGATAGAGGATAGGATAGGATAGAGGAAAGGATAGGGGATAGGATAGGATAGAATAGAGGATAGAGGATAGAATAGAGGATAGAGGACAGGGTAGAGGATAGGATAGGATAGAGGATAGGATAGAGGATAGGAAAGAGGATAGAGGATCGAGGATAGATTGAGGATAGAGGGTAGGATAGAGGATAGGATAGGGGACAGGATAGAGGATTGGATAGAGGATTGGATATAGGATAGCATAGAGGATAGGATAGAGGATAGAGGATTGGATAGAGGATAGGATAGAGGATAAAGGGCAGGATAGAGGATTGGATCGAGGATAGGATAGAGGATAGGATAGAGGATAGGATAGGATAGAGGATAGGATAGAGGATAGAGGATAGGATAGAGGATTGGATGGAGGATAGTATCGAGGATAGAGGATAGGATAGGATAGAGGATAGAGGATAGGATAGAGGATTGGATGGAGGATAAGATAGAGGATAGAGGATAGGATAGGATAGAGGATAGGATAGAGGATAGGATAGTGGATAGGATAGGATAGAGGATAGGATAGAGGATAGAGGATAGGATAGGATAGAGTATAGGATAGAGGATAGGAAAGGATAGAGGAGAGTATAGAGGATAGAGTATAGGATAGAGGATAGGAAAGGATAGAGGAGAGTATCGAAGATCAAGGATGGGATAGAATTGAGGATAGAGGTTAGGATAGAGGATTGGATGTAGGATTGGATGGAGGATAGGATAGAGGATAGATGATAGGATAGAGGATATGATAGGATAGCATAGAGGATAGGATAGAGGATAGAGGATTGGATAGAGGATAGGATAGAGTAGAGAGGATAGGATAGAGGATTGGATATAGGAGAGGATAGAGGAGAGGATAGGGGAAAGAGGATAGGATAGAGATAGGATAGAGGACAGAATAGGATAGAGGATAGGATAGGATAGAGGAGAGAATCGAGGATCAAGGATGGGTTAGAATAGAGGATAGAGGATTGGATAGGATAGCCTATATGATAGGATAGGATAGAGGATAGGATAGAGGATAGAGGATAGGATAGAGGATTGGATGGAGGATAGAATTGAGGATAGAGGATAGGAAAAGATAGAGGATAAAGAATAGGATAGAGGATTGGATGGAGGATAAGATAGAGGATAGAGGATAGGATAGGAGAGTTTGGAGGATAGGATAGAGGATAGGATAGTGGATCGGATATGATAGAGGATAGGATAGAGGATAGAGGATAGGACAGGATAGAGGATAGGATAGAGGATAGGATAGAGGACAGGATAGAGGATAGGATAGAGGAGAGAGGATAGGATAGAGGATAGTGGATAGGATAGAGGATAGGAGAGGATAGAGGAGAGGAGCGAGGATCAAGGATGGGATAGACTGAGGATAGAGGATAGGATAGAAGATTGAATGGAGGATTGGATGGAGGATAGGATAGAGGATAGATGATAGGATAGAGGATATGATAGGATAGCATAGAGGATAGGATAGAGGATAGAGGATTGGATAGAGGATAGGATAGAGGATAGAGGGTAGGATAGAGGATTGGATAGAGGATAGGATAGAGGATAGGATAGAGGATAGGATAGGATAGAGGATAGTTTAGAGGATAGAGGATAGGATAGAGGATTGGATCGAGGATAGGATAGAGGATAGGATAGAGGATAGGATAGGATAGAGGATAGGATAGAGGATAGAGGATAGGATAGGATAGAGGATTGGATAGAAGATAGAGGATAGAATTGAGGATAGAGGTTAGGATAGAGGATAGGAAAGGGGATAGGAAAGGATAGAGTAGAGGATAGAGGATAGAATAGAGGATAGAGGATAGGATAGAGGATCGGATAGATGATAGAGGACAGGATAGGATTGAGGACAGGATAGAGATTGGGATAGAGGATAGGATAGAGGATAAAGGATAGGATTGGAAAGAGGATAGGATAAAGGATAGGATAGGATAGCGGTTAGGATAGAGGATAGAGGATAGAATTGAGGATAGAGGATAGAATTGAGGATAGAGGATAGGATAGGGGATAGGATAGAATAGAGTAGAGGATAGAGGATAGAATAGAGGATAGGATAGAGGATAGGATAGACGATAGAGGATAGGATAGGATAGAGGACAGGACTGAGGATGGGATCGAGGTTAGGATAGAGGATAAAGGATAGGATTGGAAAGAGGATAGGATAGGATAGCGGATAGGATAGAGGATAGAGGATAGAATTGAGGATAGAGGGTAGGATAGAGGATAGGATAGAGGATAGGATAGAGGATAAAGGATAGGATTGGAAAGAGGATCGGATAGAGGATAGGATAGGATAGAGGAAAGGATAGGGGATAGGATAGGATAGAATAGAGGATAGAGGATAGAATAGAGGATAGAGGACAGGGTAGAGGATAGGATAGGATAGAGGATAGGATAGAGGATAGGAAAGAGGATAGAGGATCGAGGATAGATTGAGGATAGAGGGTAGGATAGAGGATAGGATAGGGGACAGGATAGAGGATTGGATAGAGGATTGGATATAGGATAGCATAGACGATAGGATAGAGGATAGAGGATTGGATAGAGGATAGGATAGAGGATAAAGGGCAGGATAGAGGATTGGATCGAGGATAGGATAGAGGATAGGATAGAGGATAGGATAGGATAGAGGATAGGATAGAGGATAGAGGATAGGATAGGATAGAGGATTGGATCGAAGATAGAGGATAGAATTGAGGATAGAGGGTAGGATAGAGGATAGGATAGGGGATAGGATAGGATAGAGTAGAGGATAGAGGATAGAATAGAGGATAGAGGATAGGATAGAGGATCGGATAGATGATAGAGGACAGGATAGGATAGAGGACAGGATAGAGATTGGGATAGAGGATAGGATAGAGGATCAAGGATAGGATTGGAAAGAGGATAGGATAAAGGATAGGATAGGATAGCGGTTAGGATAGAGGATAGAGGATAGAATTGAGGATAGAGGATAGAATTGAGGATAGAGGATAGGATAGGGGATAGGATAGAATAGAGTAGAGGATAGAGGATAGAATAGAGGATAGGATAGAGGATAGGATAGACGATAGAGGATAGGATAGGATAGAGGACAGGACTGAGGATGGGATCGAGGTTAGGATAGAGGATAAAGGATAGGATTGGAAAGAGGATAGGATAGGATAGCGGATAGGATAGAGGATAGAGGATAGAATTGAGGATAGAGGGTAGGATAGAGGATAGGATAGAGGATAGGATAGAGGATAAAGGATAGGATTGGAAAGAGGATCGGATAGAGGATAGGATAGGATAGAGGAAAGGATAGGGGATAGGATAGGATTGAATAGAGGATAGAGGATAGAATAGAGGATAGAGGACAGGGTAGAGGATAGGATAGGATAGAGGATAGGATAGAGGATAGGAAAGAGGATAGAGGATCGAGGATAGATTGAGGATAGAGGGTAGGATAGAGGATAGGATAGGGGACAGGATAGAGGATTGGATAGAGGATTGGATAGTGGATAGGATAGGATAGAGGATAGGAAAGAGGATAGAGGAGAGGATAGAGGATCGAGGATAGAATTGAGGATAGAGGGTAGGATAGAGGATAGGATAGGGGACAGGATAGAGGATTGGATAGAGGATAGGATAGTGGATAGGATAGGATAGAGGATAGGATCGAGGATAGAAAAGAGGATAGAGGAGAGGATAGAGGATCGAGGATAGAATTGAGGATAGAGGGTAGGATAGAGGATAGGATAGGGGACAGGATAGGATAGAATAGAGGATAGAGGATAGAATAGAGGATTGGATAGAGGATAGGATAGAGGATAGGATAGAGGATCGGAGAGAGGATAGAGGATCGGATAGAGGATAGGATAGGGGATATGATAGAGGATATGATAGAGGATAGATGACAGGATAGAGGATAGGATAGGATAGAGGATAGGATAGAGGATGGGAGAGAGGATAGGATAGAGGATAGAGGATTGGATAGAGGATTGGATAGAGGATTGGATAGAGGATCGGATCGAGGATAGAGGATAGAATAGAGGATAGAGGATAGAATAGGGGCCAGAGGACAGGATAGAGGATAGGATCGGATAGAGGATTGGATAGAGGATAGGATAGAGGATCGGATAGAGGATCGGATAGAGGATAGAGGATAGAATAGAGGATAGAGGACAGGATAGAGGATAGGATAGGATAGAGGTTAGGATAGCGGATAGGGTGGAGGATTGGATAGAGGATAGGATAGAGGATAGAGGATACAATAGAGGATAGGATAGAGGATAGAGGATAGGATAGAGGATTGGATGGAGGATAGGATCGAGGATAGAGGATAGGATAGGATAGAGGATAGAGGATAGGATAGAGGATTGGATGGAGGATAAGATAGAGGATAGAGGATAGGATAGGATAGGATAGAGGATAGGATAGAGGATAGGATAGTGGATAGGATAGGATAGAGGATAGGATAGAGGATAGAGGATAGGATAGGATAGAGGATAGGAGAGAGGACAGGATAGAGGAAAGGAGAGAGGAGAGAGGATAGGATAGAGGATAGAGGATAGGATAGAGGATAGGTGAGGATAGAGGAGTGTATCGAGGATCAAGGATGGGATAGAATTGAGGATAGAGGTTAGGATAGAGGATTGGATGGAGGATTGGATGGAGGATAGGATAGAGAATAGATGATAGTATAGAGGATATGATAGGATAGCATAGAGGATAGGATAGAGGATAGAGGATAGGATAGAGGATTAGATATAGGAGAGGATAGAGGAGAGGATCGGGGAAAGAGGATAGGATAGAGATAGTATAGAGGACAGAATTGGATAGAGGATAGGATAGGATAGAGGAGAGAATCGAGGATCAAGGATGGGATAGTATAGAGGATAGAGGATAGGATAGGATAGCCTATATGATAGAATAGGATAGAGGATAGGATAGAGGATACGATAGAGGATAGGATAGAGGATAGAGGACAGGATAGAGGATTGGATGGAGGATAGAATCGAGGATAGAGGATAGGATAGGATCGAGGATAAAGAATAGGATAGAGGATTGGATGGAGGATAAGATAGAGGATAGAGGATAGGATAGGAGAGGATAGAGGATAGGATAGAGGATAGGATAGTGGATAGGATAGGATAGAGGATAGGATAGAGGATAGAGGATAGGATAGAGGATAGAGGATAGGACAGGATAGAGGATAGGATAGAGGACAGGATAGAGGATAGGATAGAGGAGAGAGGATAGGATAGAGGATAGAGGATAGGAGAGGATAGAGGAGAGGAGCGAGGATCAAGGATGGGATAGAATTGAGGATAGAGGATAGGATAGAGGATTGAATGGAGGATTGGATGGAGGACAGGATAGAGGATAGATGATAGGATAGAGGATATGATAGGATAGCATAGAGGATAGGATAGAGGATAGAGGATTGGATCGAGGATAGGATAGAGGATAGAGGGTAGGATAGAGGATTGGATAGAGGATAGGATAGAGGATAGGATAGAGGAAAGGATAGGATAGAGGATAGGATAGAGGATAGAGGATAGGATAGAGGATTGGATAGAAGATAGAGGATAGAATTGAGGATAGAGGGTAGGATAGAAGATAGAGGATAGAATTGAGGATAGAGGGTACGATAGAGGATGGGATAGAGGATAGGATAGAGGATAAAGGATAGGATTGGAAAGAGGATAGGATAGAGGATAGGATAGGATAGAGGAAAGGATAGGGGATAGGATAGGATAGAATAGAGGATAGAGGATAGAATAGAGGATAGAGGACAGGATAGAGGATAGGATAGGATAGAGGATAGGCTAGAGGATAGGAAAGAGGATAGAGGAGAGGATAGAGGATCGAGGATAGAATTGAGGATAGAGGATAGAATAGAGGATTGGATAGAGGATAGGATAGAGGATCGGAGAGAGGATAGAGGATCGGATAGAGGATAGGATAAAGGATTGGACAGAGGACAGAGGATAGGATAGAGGATAGGATAGATGAAAGTGGATAGGATAGAGGAGAGGATAGAGGATATGATAGAGGATAGGATAGAGGATAGGATAGAGATAGGTTAGAGGAAAGAGGATAGGATGGAGGAAAGAGGATAGGATAGAGGATAGGATAGAGGAAAGAGGATTGGATAGAGGATAGGAAAGAGGATAGAGGAGAGGATAGAGGATAGAGGATAGGATAGAGGATTGGATAGAGGATAGTATAGAGGATAGGATAGGATAGAGGATAGGATAGACAGAGGATAGAACAGAGTATAGAGGAAAGAATAGAGGATAGGATAGAAGATAGAGTTTTGGATAGAGGAATGGATACAGGATTGGATACAGGATTGGATAGAGGATAGGATAGAGGATAGGATAGAGGATAGAGGATAGGATAGAGGATTGGATGGAGGATAGGATAGAGGATCGAGGATAGGATAGGATAGAGGATAGGATGGAGGATAGAGGATACGATAGTGGATAGAATAGGATAGAGGATAGAGGATAGGAAAGGAAAGAGGATCGGATAGAGGATAGTGGATAAGATAGAGATAGGATAGAGGAAAGAGGATAGGATAGAGGATAGGATAGAGGAAAGAGGATAGGTTAGAGGATTGGATAGAGGATAGGAAAGAGGATAGAGGAGAGGATAGAGGATAGAGGATAGGATAGAGGATAGGATAGGATAGAAGATAGGATAGACAGAGGATAGAACAGAGTATCGAGGAAAGAATAGAGGATAGGATAGAGGATAGAGTTTTGGATAGAGGAATGGATACAGGATTGGATAGAGGATAGGATAGAGGATAGGATAGAGGATAGAGGATAGGATAGAGGATTGGATGGAGGATAGGATAGAGGATAGAGGATAGGATAGGAGAGAGGATAGGATAGAGGATAGAGGATACGATAGTGGATAGGATAGGATAGAGGATAGAGGATAGGAAAGGATAGAGGATAGGATAGAGGATAGGATAGAGGATAGATAGGATACAGGATTGGGTGGAGGATAGGATATAGGATAGAGGATAGGATAGAGGATAGAGGATAGGATAGAGGATTGGATGGTGGATAGGATAGAGGATAGGATAGGATAGAGGATAGGATAGAATATGGAGGATAGGATAGTGGATAGGATAGGATGGAGGATATGGAGAGGATAGGATAGAGGATAGGATAGAGGATAGGATAGAGGATAGAGGATAGGATAGAGGATAGGATAGAGGATAGAGGATAGGATAGGATAGAGGATAGGATAGACAGAGGATAGAACAGAGTATAGAGGAAAGAATAGAGGATAGGAAAGAGGATAGAGTTTTGGATAGAGGATTGGATACAGGATCGGATAGAGGATACGATAGAGGGTAGGATAGAGGATAGGATAGAGGATAGGATAGAGGATTGGATGGAGGATAGGATAGAGGATAGAGGATAGGAAAGGATAGAGGATAGGATAGAGGATAGAGGATAGGATAGTGGATAGGATAGGATAGAGGATGGAGGATCGGATAGGATAAAGGATAGGATAGAGGATCGAGGATAGGATACAGGATTGGGTGGAGGATAGGATAGAGGATAGATTATAGGATAGGATAGAGGATAGGATAGGATAGAGGATAGGATAGAGGATATGGATAGGATAGGATAGAGGATAGGATAGAGGATAGGATAGAGGATAGAGGATTGGATAGAGGATAGGATAGCGGATAGGGTAGAGGATAGAGGATAGGATAGAGGATTGGATGGAGGATAGGATCGAGGATAGAGGATAGGATAGAGGATAGGATAGAGGATAGAGGATAGGATAGAGGATTGGATGGAGGATAGTATCGAGGATAGAGGATAGGATAGGATAGAGGATAGAGGATAGGATAGAGGATTGGATGGAGGATAAGATAGAGGATAGAGGATAGGATAGGATAGAGGATAGGATAGAGGATAGGATAGAGGAAAGAGGATTGGATAGAGGATAGGAAAGAGGATAGAGTAGAGGATAGAGGATAGAGGATAGGATAGAGGATTGGATAGAGGATAGTATAGAGGATAGGATAGGATAGAGGATAGGATAGACAGAGGATAGAACAGAGTATAGAGGAAAGAATAGAGGATAGGATAGAAGATAGAGTTTTGGATAGAGGAATGGATACAGGATTGGATACAGGATTGGATAGAGGATAGGATAGAGGATAGGATAGAGGATGGAGGATAGGATAGAGGATCGAGGATAGGATAGGATAGAGGATAGGATGGAGGATAGAGGATACGATAGTGGATAGAATAGGATAGAGGATAGAGGATAGGAAAGGAAAGAGGATCGGATAGAGGATAGTGGATAAGATAGAGATAGGATAGAGGAAAGAGGATAGGATAGAGGATAGGATAGAGGAAAGAGGATAGGTTATAGGATTGGATAGAGGATAGGAAAGAGGATAGAGGAGAGGATAGAGGATAGAGGATAGGATAGAGGATAGGATAGGATAGAAGATAGGATAGACAGAGGATAGAACAGAGTATCGAGGAAAGAATAGAGGATAGGATAGAGGATAGAGTTTTGGATAGAGGAATGGATACAGGATTGGATAGAGGATAGGATAGAGGATAGGATAGAGGATAGAGGATAGGATAGAGGATTGGATGGAGGATAGGATAGAGGATAGAGGATAGGATAGGAGAGAGGATAGGATAGAGGATAGAGGATACGATAGTGGATAGGATAGGATAGAGGATAGAGGATAGGAAAGGATAGAGGATAGGATAGAGGATAGGATAGAGGATAGATAGGATACAGGATTGGGTGGAGGATAGGATATAGGATAGAGGATAGGATAGAGGATAGAGGATAGGATAGAGGATTGGATGGTGGATAGGATAGAGGATAGGATAGGATAGAGGATAGGATAGAATATGGAGGATAGGATAGTGGATAGGATAGGATGGAGGATATGGAGAGGATAGGATAGAGGATAGGATAGAGGATAGGATAGAGGATAGAGGATAGGATAGAGGATAGGATAGAGGATAGAGGATAGGATAGGATAGAGGATAGGATAGACAGAGGATAGAACAGAGTATAGAGGAAAGAATAGAGGATAGGAAAGAGGATAGAGTTTTGGATAGAGGATTGGATACAGGATCGGATAGAGGATACGATAGAGGGTAGGATAGAGGATAGGATAGAGGATAGGATAGAGGATTGGATGGAGGATAGGATAGAGGATAGAGGATAGGAAAGGATAGAGGATAGGATAGAGGATAGAGGATAGGATAGTGGATAGGATAGGATAGAGGATGGAGGATCGGATAGGATAAAGGATAGGATAGAGGATCGAGGATAGGATACAGGATTGGGTGGAGGATAGGATAGAGGATAGATTATAGGATAGGATAGAGGATAGGATAGGATTGAGGATAGGATAGAGGATATGGATAGGATAGGATAGAGGATAGGATAGAGGATAGGATAGAGGATAGAGGATTGGATAGAGGATAGGATAGCGGATAGGGTAGAGGATAGAGGATAGGATAGAGGATTGGATGGAGGATAGGATCGAGGATAGAGGATAGGATAGAGGATAGGATAGAGGATAGAGGATAGGATAGAGGATTGGATGGAGGATAGTATCGAGGATAGAGGATAGGATAGGATAGAGGATAGAGGATAGGATAGAGGATTGGATGGAGGATAAGATAGAGGATAGAGGATAGGATAGGATAGAGGATAGGATAGAGGATAGGATAGTGGATAGGATAGGATAGAGGATAGGATAGAGGATAGAGGATAGGATAGGATAGAGGATAGGATAGAGGATAGGATAGAGGATAGAGTATAGGATAGAGGATAGGAAAGGAAAGAGGAGAGTATAGAGGATAGAGTATAGGATAGAGGATAGGAAAGGATAGAGGAGAGTATCGAAGATCAAGGATGGGATAGAATTGAGGATAGAGGTTAGGATAGAGATTTGGATGTAAGATTGGATGGAGGATAGGATAGAGGATAGATGATAGGATAGAGGATATGATAGGATAGCATAGAGGATAGGATAGAGGATAGAGGATTGGATAGAGGATAGGATAGAGTAGAGAGGATAGGATAGAGGATTGGATATAGGAGAGGATAGAGGAGAGGATAGGGGAAAGAGGATAGGATAGAGATAGGATAGAGGACAGAATAGGATAGAGGATAGGATAGGATAGAGGAGAGAATCGAGGATCAAGGATGGGTTAGAATAGAGGATAGAGGATTGGATAGGATAGCCTATATGATAGGATAGGATAGAGGATAGGATAGAGGATAGAGGATAGGATAGAGGATTGGATGGAGGATAGAATTGAGGATAGAGGATAGGAAAAGATAGAGGATAAAGAATAGGATAGAGGATTGGATGGAGGATAAGATAGAGGATAGAGGATAGGATAGGAGAGTTTGGAGGATAGGATAGAGGATAGGATAGTGGATCGGATATGATAGAGGATAGGATAGAGGATAGAGGATAGGACAGGATAGAGGATAGGATAGAGGATAGGATAGAGGACAGGATAGAGGATAGGATAGAGGATAGTGGATAGGATAGAGGATAGGAGAGGATAGAGGAGAGGAGCGAGGATCAAGGATGGGATAGACTGAGGATAGAGGATAGGATAGAAGATTGAATGGAGGATTGGATGGAGGATAGGATAGAGGATAGATGATAGGATAGAGGATATGATAGGATAGCATAGAGGATAGGATAGAGGATAGAGGATTGGATAGAGGATAGGATAGAGGATAAAGGGCAGGATAGAGGATTGGATCGAGGATAGGATAGAGGATAGGATAGAGGATAGGATAGGATAGAGGATAGGATAGAGGATAGAGGATAGGATAGGATAGAGGATTGGATCGAAGATAGAGGATAGAATTGAGGATAGAGGGTAGGATAGAGGATAGGATAGGGGATAGGATAGGATAGAGTAGAGGATAGAGGATAGAATAGAGGATAGAGGATAGGATAGAGGATCGGATAGATGATAGAGGACAGGATAGGATAGAGGACAGGATAGAGATTGGGATGGAGGATAGGATAGAGGATAAAGGATAGGATTGGAAAGAGGATAGGATAAAGGATAGGATAGGATAGCGGTTAGGATAGAGGATAGAGGATAGAATTGAGGATAGAGGATAGAATTGAGGATAGAGGATAGGATAGGGGATAGGATAGAATAGAGTAGAGGATAGAGGATAGAATAGAGGATAGGATAGAGGATAGGATAGACGATAGAGGATAGGATAGGATAGAGGACAGGACTGAGGATGGGATCGAGGTTAGGATAGAGGATAAAGGATAGGATTGGAAAGAGGATAGGATAGGATAGCGGATAGGATAGAGGATAGAGGATAGAATTGAGGATAGAGGGTAGGATAGAGGATAGGATAGAGGATAGGATAGAGGATAAAGGATAGGATTGGAAAGAGGATCGGATAGAGGATAGGATAGGATAGAGGAAAGGATAGGGGATAGGATAGGATAGAATAGAGGATAGAGGATAGAATAGAGGATAGAGGACAGGGTAGAGGATAGGATAGGATAGAGGATAGGATAGAGGATAGGAAAGAGGATAGAGGATCGAGGATAGATTGAGGATAGAGGGTAGGATAGAGGATAGGATAGGGGACAGGATAGAGGATTGGATAGAGGATTGGATAGTGGATAGGATAGGATAGAGGATAGGAAAGAGGATAGAGGAGAGGATAGAGGATCGAGGATAGAATTGAGGATAGAGGGTAGGATAGAGGATAGGATAGGGGACAGGATAGAGGATTGGATAGAGGATAGGATAGTGGATAGGATAGGATAGAGGATAGATGACAGGATAGAGGATAGGATAGGATAGAGGATGGGAGAGAGGATAGGATAGAGGATAGAGGATTGGATAGAGGATTGGATAGAGGATTGGATAGAGGATCGGATCGAGGATAGAGGATAGAATAGAGGATAGAGGATAGAATAGGGGCCAGAGGACAGGATAGAGGATAGGATTGGATAGAGGATTGGATAGAGGATTGGATAGAGGATAGGATAGAGGATCGGATAGAGGATCGGATAGAGGATAGAGGATAGAATAGAGGATAGAGGACAGGATAGAGGATAGGATAGGATAGAAGTTAGGATAGCGGATAGGGTGGAGGATAGGATAGAGGATAGGATAGAGGATAGAGGATACGATAGAGGATAGGATAGAGGATAGAGGATAGGATAGAGGATTGGATGGAGGATAGGATCGAGGATAGAGGATAGGATAGGATAGAGGATAGAGGATAGGATAGAGGATTGGATGGAGGATAAGATAGAGGATAGAGGATAGGATAGGATAGGATAGAGGATAGGATAGAGGATAGGATAGTGGATAGGATAGGATAGAGGATAGGATAGAGGATAGAGGATAGAGGATAGGATAGGATAGAGGATAGGAGAGAGGACAGGATAGAGGAAAGGAGAGAGGAGAGAGGATAGGATAGAGGATAGAGGATAGGATAGAGGATAGGTGAGGATAGAGGAGTGTATCGAGGATCAAGGATGGGATAGAATTGAGGATAGAGGTTAGGATAGAGGATTGGATGGAGGATTGGATGGAGGATAGGATAGAGAATAGATGATAGTATAGACGATATGATAGGATAGCATAGAGGATAGGATAGAGGATAGAGGATAGGATAGAGGATTAGATATAGGAGAGGATAGAGGAGAGGATCGGGGAAAGAGGATAGGATAGAGATAGTATAGAGGACAGAATTGGATAGAGGATAGGATAGGATAGAGGAGAGAATCGAGGATCAAGGATGGGATAGTATAGAGGATAGAGGATAGGATAGGATAGAGGATAGGATAGAGGATACGATAGAGGATAGGATAGAGGATAGAGGACAGGATAGAGGAGTGGATGGAGGATAGAATCGAGGATAGAGGATAGGATAGGATCGAGGATAAAGAATAGGATAGAGGATTGGATGGAGGATAAGATAGAGGATAGAGGATAGGATAGGAGAGGATAGAGGATAGGATAGAGGATAGGATAGTGGATAGGATAGGATAGAGGATAGGATAGAGGATAGAGGATAGGATAGAGGATAGAGGATAGGACAGGATAGAGGATAGGATAGAGGACAGGATAGAGGATAGGATAGAGGAGAGAGGATAGGATAGAGGATAGAGGATAGGATAGAGGATAGGAGAGGATAGAGGAGAGGAGCGAGGATCAAGGATGGGATAGAATTGAGGATAGAGGATAGGATAGAGGATTGAATGGAGGATTGGATGGAGGACAGGATAGAGGATAGATGATAGGATAGAGGATATGATAGGATAGCATAGAGGATAGTATAGAGGATAGAGGATTGGATCGAGGATAGGATAGAGGATAGAGGGTAGGATAGAGGATTGGATAGAGGATAGGATAGAGGATAGGATAGAGGAAAGGATAGGATAGAGGATAGGGTAGAGGATAGAGGATAGGATAGAGGATTGGATAGAAGATAGAGGATAGAATTGAGGATAGAGGGTAGGATAGAAGATAGAGGATAGAATTGAGGATAGAGGGTAGGATAGAGGATAGGATAGGGGATAGGATAGGATAGAGTAGAGGATAGAGGATAGAATAGAGGATAGGATAGAGGATAGGATAGATGATAGAGGATAGGATAGGATAGAGGACAGGATAGAGATTGGGATAGAGGATAGGATAGAGGATAAAGGACAGGATTGGAAAGAGGATAGGATAAAGGATAGGATAGGATAGCGGATAGGATAGAGGATAGAGGATAGAATTGAGGATAGAGGGTAGGATAGAGGATAGGATAGGGGATAGGATAGGATAGAGTAGAGGATAGAGGATAGAATAGAGGATAGAATAGAGGATAGGATAGAGGATAGGATAGACGATAGAGGATAGGATAGGATAGAGGACAGGACAGAGGATAGGATAGAGGATAGAATTGAGGATAGAGGGTACGATAGAGGATAGGATAGAGGATAGGATAGAGGATAACGGATAGGATTGGAAAGAGGATAGGATAGAGGATAGGATAGGATAGAGGAAAGGATAGGGGATAGGATAGGATAGAATAGAGGATAGAGGATAGAATAGAGGATAGAGGACAGGATAGAGGATAGGAAAGGATAGAGGATAGGATAGAGGATAGGAAAGAGGATAGAGGAGAGGATAGAGGATCGAGGATAGAATTGAGGATAGAGGATAGAATAGAGGATTGGATAGAGGATAGGATAGAGGATCGGAGAGAGGATAGAGGATCGGATAGAGGATAGGATAGGGGATAGGATAGAGGATAGGATAGAGGATAGGATAGAGGACAGGATAGAGGATAGGATAGAGGAGAGAGGATAGGATAGAGGATAGAGTATAGGATAGAGGATAGGAAAGGATAGAGGAGAGTATCGAAGATCAAGGATGGGATAGAATTGAGGATAGAGGTTAGGATAGAGGATTGGATGGAGGATTGGATGGAGGATAGGATAGAGGATAGAGGATTGGATAGGATAGGATAGAGGATAGGATAGAGGATAGGATAGTGGATAGGATAGGATAGAGGATAGGATAGAGGATAGAGGATAGGATAGGATAGAGGATAGGAGAGAGGACAGGATAGAGGAAAGGAGAGAGGAGAGAGGATAGGATAGAGGATAGAGGATAGGATAGAGGATAGGTGAGGATAGAGGAGCGTATCGAGGATCAAGGATGGGATAGAATTGAGGATAGAGGTTAGGATAGAGGATTGGATGGAGGATTGGATGGAGGATAGGATAGAGAATAGATGATAGTATAGAGGATATGATAGGATAGCATAGAGGATAGGATAGAGGATAGAGGATAGGATAGAGGATTAGATATAGGAGAGGATAGAGGAGAGGATCGGGGAAAGAGGATAGGATAGAGATAGTATAGAGGACAGAATTGGATAGAGGATAGGATAGGATAGAGGAGAGAATCGAGGATCAAGGATGGGATAGTATAGAGGATAGAGGATAGGATAGGATAGAGGATAGGATAGAGGATACGATAGAGGATAGGATAGAGGATAGAGGACAGGATAGAGGATTGGATGGAGGATAGAATCGAGGATAGAGGATAGGATAGGATCGAGGATAAAGAATAGGATAGAGGATTGGATGGAGGATAAGATAGAGGATAGAGGATAGGATAGGAGAGGATAGAGGATAGGATAGAGGATAGGATAGTGGATAGGATAGGATAGAGGATAGGATAGAGGATAGAGGATAGGATAGAGGATAGAGGATAGGACAGGATAGAGGATAGGATAGAGGACAGGATAGAGGATAGGATTGAGGAGAGAGGATAGGATAGAGGATAGAGGATAGGATAGAGGATAGGAGAGGATAGAGGAGAGGAGCGAGGATCAAGGATGGGATAGAATTGAGGATAGAGGATAGGATAGAGGATTGAATGGAGGATTGGATGGAGGACAGGATAGAGGATAGATGATAGGATAGAGGATATGATAGGATAGCATAGAGGATAGTATAGAGGATAGAGGATTGGATCGAGGATAGGATAGAGGATAGAGGGTAGGATAGAGGATTGGATAGAGGATAGGATAGAGGATAGGATAGAGGAAAGGATAGGATAGAGGATAGGATAGAGGATAGAGGATAGGATAGAGGATTGGATAGAAGATAGAGGATAGAATTGAGGATAGAGGGTAGGATAGAAGATAGAGGATAGAATTGAGGATAGAGGGTAGGATAGAGGATAGGATAGGGGATAGGATAGGATAGAGTAGAGGATAGAGGATATAATAGAGGATAGGATAGAGGATAGGATAGATGATAGAGGATAGGATAGGATAGAGGACAGGATAGAGATTGGGATAGAGGATAGGATAGAGGATAAAGGACAGGATTGGAAAGAGGATAGGATAAAGGATAGGATAGGATAGCGGATAGGATAGAGGATAGAGGATAGAATTGAGGATAGAGGGTAGGATAGAGGATAGGATAGGGGATAGGATAGGATAGAGTAGAGGATAGAGGATAGAATAGAGGATAGAATAGAGGATAGGATAGAGGATAGGATAGACGATAGAGGATAGGATAGGATAGAGGACAGGACAGAGGATAGGATAGAGGATAGAATTGAGGATAGAGGGTACGATAGAGGATAGGATAGAGGATAGGATAGAGGATAAAGGATAGGATTGGAAAGAGGATAGGATAGAGGATAGGATAGGATAGAGGAAAGGATAGGGGATAGGATAGGATAGAATAGAGGATAGAGGATAGAATAGAGGATAGAGGACAGGATAGAGGATAGGAAAGGATAGAGGATAGGATAGAGGATAGGAAAGAGGATAGAGGAGAGGATAGAGGATCGAGGATAGAATTGAGGATAGAGGATAGAATAGAGGATTGGATAGAGGATAGGATAGAGGATCGGAGAGAGGATAGAGGATCGGATAGAGGATAGGATAGGGGATAGGATAGAGGATAGGATAGAGGATAGGATAGAGGACAGGATAGAGGATAGGATAGAGGAGAGAGGATAGGATAGAGGATAGAGTATAGGATAGAGGATAGGAAAGGATAGAGGAGAGTATCGAAGATCAAGGATGGGATAGAATTGAGGATAGAGGTTAGGATAGAGGATTGGATGGAGGATTGGATGGAGGATAGGATAGAGGATAGAGGATTGGATAGAGGATAGGATAGAGTAGAGAGGATAGGATAGAGGATTGGATATAGGAGAGGATAGAGGACAGAATAGGATAGAGGATAGGATAGGATAGAGGAGAGAATCGAGGATCAAGGATGGGTTAGAATAGAGGATAGAGGATTGGATAGGATAGCCTATATGATAGGATAGGATAGAGGATAGGATAGAGGATAGAGGATAGGATAGAGGATTGGATGGAGGATAGAATTGAGGATAGAGGATAGGATAAGATAGAGGATAAAGAATAGGATAGAGGATTGGATGGAGGATAAGATAGAGAATAGAGGATAGGATAGGAGAGTTTAGAGGATAGGATAGAGGATAGGATAGTGGATCGGATATGAGAGAGGATAGGATAGAGGATAGAGGATAGGACAGGATAGAGGATAGGATAGAGGATAGGATAGAGGACAGGATAGAGGATAGGATAGAGGAGAGAGGATAGGATAGAGGATAGTGGATAGGATAGAGGATAGGAGAGGATAGAGGAGAGGAGCGAGGATCAAGGATGGGATAGACTGAGGATAGAGGATAGGATAGAAGATTGAATGGAGGATTGGATGGAGGATAGGATAGAGGATAGATGATAGGATAGAGGATATGATACGATAGCATAGAGGATAGGATAGAGGATAGAGGATTGGATAGAGGATAGGATAGAGGATAGAGGGCAGGATAGAGTATTGGATAGAGGATAGGATAGAGGATAGGATAGAGGATAGGATAGGATAGAGGATAGTTTAGAGGATAGAGGATAGGATAGGATAGAGGATTGGATAGAAGATAGAGGATAGAATTGAGGATAGAGGGTAGGATAGAGGATAGGATAGGGGATAGGATAGGATAGAGTAGAGGATAGAGGATAGAATAGAGGATAGAGGATAGGATAGAGGATCGGATAGATGATAGAGGACAGGATAGGATAGAGGACAGGATAGAGATTGGGATAGAGGATAGGATAGAGGATAAAGGATAGGATTGGAAAGAGGATAGGATAAAGGATAGGATAGGATAGCGGTTAGGATAGAGGATAGAGGATAGAATTGAGGATAGAGGATAGAATTGAGGATAGAGGATAGGATAGGGGATAGGATAGAATAGAGTAGAGGATAGAGGATAGAATAGAGGATAGGATAGAGGATAGGATAGACGATAGAGGATAGGATAGGATAGAGGACAGGACTGAGGATGAGATCGAGGTTAGGATAGAGGATAAAGGATAGGATTGGAAAGAGGATAGGATAGGATAGCGGATAGGATAGAGGATAGAGGATAGAATTGAGGATAGAGGGTAGGATAGAGGATAGGATAGAGGATAGGATAGAGGATAAAGGATAGGATTGGAAAGAGGATCGGATAGAGGATAGGATAGGATAGAGGAAAGGATAGAGGATAGGATAGGATAGAATAGAGGATAGAGGATAGAATAGAGGATAGAGGACAGGATAGAGGATAGGATAGGATAGAGGATAGGATAGAGGATAGGAAAGAGGATAGAGGATCGAGGATAGAATTGAGGATAGAGGGTAGGATAGAGGATAGGATAGGGGACAGGATAGAGGATTGGATAGAGGATAGGATAGTGGATAGGATAGGATAGAGGATAGGAAAGAGGATAGAGGAGAGGATAGAGGATCGAGGATAGAATTGAGGATAGAGGGTAGGATAGAGGATAGGATAGGGGACAGGATAGAGGATTGGATAGAGGATAGGATAGTGGATAGGATAGGATAGAGGATAGGATTGAGGATAGGAAAGAGGATAGAGGAGAGGATAGAGGATCGAGGATAGAATTGAGGATAGAGGGTAGGACAGAGGATAGGATAGGGGACAGGATAGGATAGAATAGAGGATAGAGGATAGAATAGAGGATTGGATAGAGGATAGGATAGAGGATAGGATAGAGGATGGGAGAGAGGATAGAGGATCGGATAGAGGATAGGATAGGGGATATGATAGAGGATAGGATAGAGGATAGATGACAGGATTTAGGATAGGATAGGATAGAGGATAGGATAGAGGATGGGAGAGAGGATAGGATAGAGGATAGAGGATTGGATAGAGGATTGGATAGAGGATTGGATAGAGGATTGGATACAGGATCGGATAGAGGATAGGATAGAGAGCAGGATAGAGGATAGGATAGAGGATAGAGGGCAGGATAGAGTATTGGATAGAGGATAGGATAGAGGATAGGATAGAGGATAGGATAGGATAGAGGATAGTTTAGAGGATAGAGGATAGGATAGGATAGAGGATTGGATAGAAGATAGAGGATAGAATTGAGGATAGAGGGTAGGATAGAGGATAGGATAGGGGATAGGATAGGATAGAGTAGAGGATAGAGGATAGAATAGAGGATAGAGGATAGGATAGAGGATCGGATAGATGATAGAGGACAGGATAGGATAGAGGACAGGATAGAGATTGGGATAGAGGATAGGATAGAGGATAAAGGATAGGATTGGAAAGAGGATAGGATAAAGGATAGGATAGGATAGCGGTTAGGATAGAGGATAGAGGATAGAATTGAGGATAGAGGATAGAATTGAGGATAGAGGATAGGATAGGGGATAGGATAGAATAGAGTAGAGGATAGAGGATAGAATAGAGGATAGGATAGAGGATAGGATAGACGATAGAGGATAGGATAGGATAGAGGACAGGACTGAGGATGAGATCGAGGTTAGGATAGAGGATAAAGGATAGGATTGGAAAGAGGATAGGATAGGATAGCGGATAGGATAGAGGATAGAGGATAGAATTGAGGATAGAGGGTAGGATAGAGGATAGGATAGAGGATAGGATAGAGGATAAAGGATAGGATTGGAAAGAGGATCGGATAGAGGATAGGATAGGATAGAGGAAAGGATAGAGGATAGGATAGGATAGAATAGAGGATAGAGGATAGAATAGAGGATAGAGGACAGGATAGAGGATAGGATAGGATAGAGGATAGGATAGAGGATAGGAAAGAGGATAGAGGATCGAGGATAGAATTGAGGATAGAGGGTAGGATAGAGGATAGGATAGGGGACAGGATAGAGGATTGGATAGAGGATAGGATAGTGGATAGGATAGGATAGAGGATAGGAAAGAGGATAGAGGAGAGGATAGAGGATCGAGGATAGAATTGAGGATAGAGGGTAGGATAGAGGATAGGATAGGGGACAGGATAGAGGATTGGATAGAGGATAGGATAGTGGATAGGATAGGATAGAGGATAGGATTGAGGATAGGAAAGAGGATAGAGGAGAGGATAGAGGATCGAGGATAGAATTGAGGATAGAGGGTAGGACAGAGGATAGGATAGGGGACAGGATAGGATAGAATAGAGGATAGAGGATAGAATAGAGGATTGGATAGAGGATAGGATAGAGGATAGGATAGAGGATGGGAGAGAGGATAGAGGATCGGATAGAGGATAGGATAGGGGATATGATAGAGGATAGGATAGAGGATAGATGACAGGATTTAGGATAGGATAGGATAGAGGATAGGATAGAGGATGGGAGAGAGGATAGGATAGAGGATAGAGGATTGGATAGAGGATTGGATAGAGGATTGGATAGAGGATTGGATACAGGATCGGATAGAGGATACGATAGAGGGTAGGATAGAGGATACGATAGAGGGTAGGATAGAGGATAGGATAGAGGATTGGATGGAGGATAGGATAGAGGATAGAGGATAGGAAAGGATAGAGGATAGGATATAGGATAGAGGATAGGATAGTGGATAGGATAGGATAGAGGATGGAGGATCGGATAGGATAAAGGATAGGATAGAGGATCGAGGATAGGATACAGGATTGGGTGGAGGATAGGATAGAGGATAGATTATAGGATAGGATAGAGGATAGGATAGGATCGAGGATAGGATAGAGGATATGGATAGGATAGGATAGAGGATAGGATAGAGGATAGGATAGAGGATAGAGGATTGGATAGAGGATAGGATAGCGGATAGGGTAGAGGATAGAGGATAGGATAGAGGATTGGATGGAGGATAAGATAGAGGATAGAGGATAGGATAGGATAGAGGATAGGATAGAGGATAGAGGATAGGATAGGATAGAGGATAGGATAGAGGATTGGATGGCGGATAGGATCGAGGATAGAGGATAGGATAGAGGATAGAGGATAGGATAGAGGATTGGATGGAGGATAGGATCGAGGATAGAGGATAGGATAGGATAGAGGATAGAGGATAGGATAGAGGATTGGATGGAGGATAAGATAGAGGATAGAGGATAGGATAGGATAGAGGATAGGATAGAGGATAGAGGATAGGATAGGATAGAGGATAGGATAGAGGATAGGATAGAGGATAGAGTATAGGATAGAGGATAGGAAAGGATAGAGGAGAGTATAGAGGATAGAGTATAGGATAGAGGATAGGAAAGGATAGAGGAGAGTATCGAAGATCAAGGATGGGATAGAATTGAGGATAGAGGTTAGGATAGAGGATTGGATGTAGGATTCGATGGAGGATAGGATAGAGGATAGATGATAGGATAGAGGATATGATAGGATAGCATAGAGGATAGGATAGAGGATAGAGGATTGGATAGAGGATAGGATAGAGTAGAGAGGATAGGATAGAGGATTGGATATAGGAGAGGATAGAGGAGAGGATAGGGGAAAGAGGATAGGATAGACATAGGATAGAGGACAGAATAGGATAGAGGATAGGATATGATAGAGGAGAGAATCGAGGATCAAGGATGGGTTAGAATAGAGGATAGAGGATTGGATAGGATAGCCTATATGATAGGATAGGATAGAGGATAGGATAGAGGATAGAGGATAGGATAGAGGATTGGATGGAGGATAGAATTGAGGATAGAGGATAGGAAAAGATAGAGGATAAAGAATAGGATAGAGGATTGGATGGAGGATAAGATAGAGGATAGAGGATAGGATAGGAGAGTTTGGAGGATAGGATAGAGGATAGGATAGTGGATCGGATATGATAGAGGATAGGATAGAGGATAGAGGATAGGACAGGATAGAGGATAGGATAGAGGATAGGATAGAGGACAGGATAGAGGATAGGATAGAGGAGAGAGGATAGGATAGAGGATAGTGGATAGGATAGAGGATAGGAGAGGATAGAGGAGAGGAGCGAGGATCAAGGATGGGATAGACTGAGGATAGAGGATAGGATAGAAGATTGAATGGAGGATTGGATGGAGGATAGAGGATAGGATAGGATAGAGGACAGGACTGAGGATGGGATCGTGGTTAGGATAGAGGATAAAGGATAGGATAGGGGATAGGATAGAATAGAGTAGAGGATAGAGGATAGAATAGAGGATAGGATAGAGGATAGGATAGACGATAGAGGATAGGATAGGATAGAGGACAGGACTGAGGATGGGATCGAGGTTAGGATAGAGGATAAAGGATAGGATTGGAAAGAGGATAGGATAGGATAGCGGATAGGATAGAGGATAGAATTGAGGATAGAGGGTAGGATAGAGGATAGGATAGAGGATAGGATAGAGGATAAAGGATAGGATTGGAAAGAGGATCGGATAGAGGATAGGATAGGATAGAGGAAAGGATAGGGGATAGGATAGGATAGAATAGAGGATAGAGGATAGAATAGAGGATAGAGGACAGGATAGAGGATAGGATAGGATAGAGGATAGGATAGAGGATAGGAAAGAGGATAGAGGATCGAGGATAGATTGAGGATAGAGGGTAGGATAGAGGATAGGATAGGGGACAGGATAGAGGATTGGATAGAGGATTGGATAGTGGATAGGATAGGATAGAGTATAGGAAAGAGGATAGAGGAGAGGATAGGGGATCGAGGATAGAATTGAGGATAGAGGGTAGGATAGAGGATAGGATAGGGGACAGGATAGAGGATTGGATAGAGGATAGGATAGTGGATAGGATAGGATAGAGGATAGGATCGAGGATAGAAAAGAGGATAGAGGAGAGGATAGAGGATCGAGGATAGAATTGAGGATAGAGGGTAGGATAGAGGATAGGATAGGGGACAGGATAGGATAGAATAGAGGATAGAGGATAGAATAGAGGATAGGATAGAGGATAGGATAGAGGATCGGAGAGAGGATCGGAGAGAGGATAGAGGATCGGATAGAGGATAGGATAGGGGATATGATAGATGATAGGATAGAGGATAGATGACAGGATAGAGGATAGGATAGGATAGAGGATAGGATAGAGGATGGGAGAGAGGATAGGATAGAGGATAGAGGATTGGATAGAGGATTGGATAGAGGATTGGATAGAGGATCGGATCGAGGATAGAGGATAGAATAGAGGATAGAGGATAGAATAGGGGCCAGAGGACAGGATAGAGGATAGGATCGGATAGAGGATTGGATAGAGGATAGGATAGAGGATAGGATAGAGGATTGGATAGAGGATCGGATAGAGGATCGGATAGAGGATCGGATAGAGGATAGAGGATAGAATAGAGGATAGAGGACAGGATAGAGGATAGGATAGGATAGAGGTTAGGATAGCGGATAGGGTGGAGGATAGGATAGAGGATAGGATAGAGGATAGAGGATACGATAGAGGATTGGATGGAGGATAGGATCGAGGATAGAGGATAGGATAGGATAGAGGATAGAGGATAGGATAGAGGATTGGATGGAGGATAAGATAGAGGATAGAGGATAGGATAGGATAGGATAGAGGATAGGATAGAGGATAGGATAGTGGATAGGATAGGATAGAGGATAGGATAGAGGAAGAGGATAGGATAGGATAGAGGATAGGAGAGAGGACAGGATAGAGGAAAGGAGAGAGGAGAGAGGATAGGATAGAGGATAGAGGATAGGATAGAGGATAGGTGAGGATAGAGGAGTGTATCGAGGATCAAGGATGGGATAGAATTGAGGATAGAGGTTAGGATAGAGGATTGGATGGAGGATTGGATGGAGGATAGGATAGAGAATAGATGATAGTATAGAGGATATGATAGGATAGCATAGAGGATAGGATAGAGGATAGAGGATAGGATAGAGGATTAGATATAGGAGAGGATAGAGGAGAGGATCGGGGAAAGAGGATAGGATAGAGATAGTATAGAGGACAGAATTGGATAGAGGATAGGATAGGATAGAGGAGAGAATCGAGGATCAAGGATGGGATAGTATAGAGGATAGAGGATAGGATAGGATAGCCTATATGATAGGACAGGATAGAGGATAGGATAGAGGATAGAGGATAGGATAGAGGATTAGATATAGGAGAGGATAGAGGAGAGGATCGGGGAAAGAGGATAGGATAGAGATAGTATAGAGGACAGAATTGGATAGAGGATAGGATAGGATAGAGGAGAGAATCGAGGATCAAGGATGGGATAGTATAGAGGATAGAGGATAGGATAGGATAGCCTATATGATAGGACAGGATAGAGGATAGGATAGAGGATACGATAGAGGATAGGATAGAGGATAGAGGACAGGATAGAGGATTGGATGGAGGATAGAATCGAGGATAGAGGATAGGATAGGATCGAGGATAAAGAATAGGATAGAGGATTGGATGGAGGATAAGATAGAGGATAGAGGATAGGATAGGAGAGGATAGAGGATAGGATAGAGGATAGGATAGTGGATAGGATAGGATAGAGGATAGGATAGAGGATAGAGGATAGGACATGATAGAGGATAGGATAGAGGACAGGATAGAGGAGAGGATAGAGGAGAGAGGATAGGATAGAGGATAGAGGATAGGATAGAGGATAGGAGAGAATAGAGGAGAGGAGCGAGGATCAAGGATGGGATAGAATTGAGGATCGAGGATAGGATAGAGGATTGAATGGAGGATTGGATGGAGGACAGGATAGAGGATAGATGATAGGATAGAGGATATGATAGGATAGCATAGAGGATAGGATAGAGGATAGAGGATAGGATCGAGGATAGGATAGAGGATAGAGGGTAGGATAGAGGATTGGATAGAGGATAGGATAGAGGATAGGATAGAGGAAAGGATAGGATAGAGGATAGGATCGAGGATAGAGGATAGGATAGAGGATTGGATAGAAGATAGAGGATAGAATTGAGGATAGAGGGTAGGATAGAAGATAGAGGATAGAATTGAGGATAGAGGGTAGGATAGAGGATAGGATAGGGGATAGGATAGGATAGAGTAGAGGATAGAGGATAGAATAGAGGATAGGATAGAGGATAGGATAGATGATAGAGGATAGGATAGGATAGAGGACAGGATAGAGATTGGGAGAGAGGATAGGATAGAGGATAAAGGACAGGATTGGAAAGAGGATAGGATAAAGGATAGGATAGGATAGCGGATAGGATAGAGGATAGAGGATAGAATTGAGGATAGAGGGTAGGATAGAGGATAGGATAGGGGATAGGATAGGATAGAGTAGAGGATAGAGGATAGAATAGAGGATAGAATAGAGGATAGGATAGAGGATAGGATAGACGATAGAGGATAGGATAGGATAGAGGACAGGACAGAGGATAGGATAGAGGATAGAATTGAGGATAGAGGGTACGATAGAGGATAGGACAGAGGATAGGATAGAGGATAAAGGATAGGATTGGAAAGAGGATAGGATAGAGGATAGGATAGAGGATAGAGGAAAGGATAGAGGATAGGAAAGGATAGAGGATAGGATAGAGGATAGGAAAGAGGATAGAGGAGAGGATAGAGGATCGAGGATAGAATTGAGGATAGAGGATAGAATAGAGGATTAGATAGAGGATAGGATAGAGGATCGGAGAGAGGATAGAGGATCGGATAGAGGATAGGATAGGGGATAGGATAGAGGATAGGATAGAGGATAGGATAGAGGACAGGATAGAGGATAGGATAGAGGAGAGAGGATAAGATAGAGGATAGAGTATAGGATAGAGGATAGGAAAGGATAGAGGAGAGTATCGAAGATCAAGGATGGGATAGAATTGAGGATAGAGGTTAGGATAGAGGATTGGATGGAGGATTGGATGGAGGATAGGATAGAGGATAGAGGATTGGATAGAGGATAGGATAGAGTAGAGAGGATCGGATAGAGGATCGGATAGAGGATCGGATAGAGGATAGAGGATAGAATAGAGGATAGAGGACAGGATAGAGGATAGGATAGGATAGAGGTTAGGATAGCGGATAGGGTGGAGGATAGGATAGAGGATAGGATAGAGGATAGAGGATACGATAGAGGATTGGATGGAGGATAGGATCGAGGATAGAGGATAGGATAGGATAGAGGATAGGATAGAGGATTGGATGGAGGATAAGATAAAGGATAGAGGATAGGATAGGATAGGATAGAGGATAGGATAGAGGATAGGATAGTGGATAGGATAGGATAGAGGATAGGATAGAGGATAGAGGATAGGATAGGATAGAGGATAGGAGAGAGGACAGGATAGAGGAAAGGAGAGAGGAGAGAGGATAGGATAGAGGATAGAGGATAGGATAGAGGATAGGTGAGGATAGAGGAGTGTATCGAGGATCAAGGATGGGATAGAATTGAGGATAGAGGTTAGGATAGAGGATTGGATGGAGGATTGGATGGAGGATAGGATAGAGAATAGATGATAGTATAGAGGATATGATAGGATAGCATAGAGGATAGGATAGAGGATAGAGGATAGGATAGAGGATTAGATATAGGAGAGGATAGAGGAGAGGATCGGGGAAAGAGGATAGGATAGAGATAGTATAGAGGACAGAATTGGATAGAGGATAGGATAGGATAGAGGAGAGAATCGAGGATCACGGATGGGATAGTATAGAGGATAGAGGATAGGATAGGATAGCCTATATGATAGGACAGGATAGAGGATAGGATAGAGGATACGATAGAGGATAGGATAGAGGATAGAGGACAGGATAGAGGATTGGATGGAGGATAGAATCGAGGATAGAGGATAGGATAGGATCGAGGATAAAGAATAGGATAGAGGATTGGATGGAGGATAAGATAGAGGATAGAGGATAGGATAGGAGAGGATAGAGGATAGGATAGAGGATAGGATAGTGGATAGGATAGGATAGAGGATAGGATAGAGGATAGAGGATAGGATAGAGGATAGGACAGGATAGAGGATAGGATAGAGGACAGGATAGAGGATAGGATAGAGGAGAGAGGATAGGATAGAGGATAGAGGATAGGATAGAGGATAGGAGAGGATAGAGGAGAGGAGCGAGGATCAAGGATGGGATAGAATTGAGGATAGAGGATAGGATAGAGGATTGAATGGAGGATTGGATGGAGGACAGGATAGAGGATAGATGATAGGATAGAGGATATGATAGGATAGCATAGAGGATAGGATAGAGGATAGAGGATTGGATCGAGGATAGGATAGAGGATAGAGGGTAGGATAGAGGATTGGATAGGGGATAGGATAGAGGATAGGATAGAGGAAAGGATAGGATAGAGGATAGGATAGAGGATAGAATAGAGGATAGAATAGAGGATAGGGTCGAGGATAGAGGTTAGAATAGAGGATAGAGGATAGGATAGAGGATTGGATGGAGGATAGGATCGAGGATAGAGGATAGGATAGGATAGAGGATAGAGGATAGGATAGAGGATTGGATGGAGGATAAGATAGAGGATAGAGGATAGGATAGGATAGAGGATAGGATAGAGGATAGAGGATAGGATAGGATAGAGGATAGGATAGAGGATAGGATAGAGGATAGAGTATAGGATAGAGGATAGGAAAGGATAGAGGAGAGTATAGAGGATAGAGTATAGGATAGAGGATAGGAAAGGATAGAGGAGAGTATCGAAGATCAAGGATGGGATAGAATTGAGGATAGAGGTTAGGATAGAGGATTGGATGTAGGATTCGATGGAGGATAGGATAGAGGATAGATGATAGGATAGAGGATATGATAGGATAGCATAGAGGATAGGATAGAGGATAGAGGATTGGATAGAGGATAGGATAGAGTAGAGAGGATAGGATAGAGGATTGGATATAGGAGAGGATAGAGGAGAGGATAGGGGAAAGAGGATAGGATAGACATAGGATAGAGGACAGAATAGGATAGAGGATAGGATATGATAGAGGAGAGAATCGAGGATCAAGGATGGGTTAGAATAGAGGATAGAGGATTGGATAGGATAGCCTATATGATAGGATAGGATAGAGGATAGGATAGAGGATAGAGGATAGGATAGAGGATTGGATGGAGGATAGAATTGAGGATAGAGGATAGGAAAAGATAGAGGATAAAGAATAGGATAGAGGATTGGATGGAGGATAAGATAGAGGATAGAGGATAGGATAGGAGAGTTTGGAGGATAGGATAGAGGATAGGATAGTGGATCGGATATGATAGAGGATAGGATAGAGGATAGAGGATAGGACAGGATAGAGGATAGGATAGAGGATAGGATAGAGGACAGGATAGAGGATAGGATAGAGGAGAGAGGATAGGATAGAGGATAGTGGATAGGATAGAGGATAGGAGAGGATAGAGGAGAGGAGCGAGGATCAAGGATGGGATAGACTGAGGATAGAGGATAGGATAGAAGATTGAATGGAGGATTGGATGGAGGATAGAGGATAGGATAGGATAGAGGACAGGACTGAGGATGGGATCGTGGTTAGGATAGAGGATAAAGGATAGGATAGGGGATAGGATAGAATAGAGTAGAGGATAGAGGATAGAATAGAGGATAGGATAGAGGATAGGATAGACGATAGAGGATAGGATAGGATAGAGGACAGGACTGAGGATGGGATCGAGGTTAGGATAGAGGATAAAGGATAGGATTGGAAAGAGGATAGGATAGGATAGCGGATAGGATAGAGGATAGAATTGAGGATAGAGGGTAGGATAGAGGATAGGATAGAGGATAGGATAGAGGATAAAGGATAGGATTGGAAAGAGGATCGGATAGAGGATAGGATAGGATAGAGGAAAGGATAGGGGATAGGATAGGATAGAATAGAGGATAGAGGATAGAATAGAGGATAGAGGACAGGATAGAGGATAGGATAGGATAGAGGATAGGATAGAGGATAGGAAAGAGGATAGAGGATCGAGGATAGATTGAGGATAGAGGGTAGGATAGAGGATAGGATAGGGGACAGGATAGAGGATTGGATAGAGGATTGGATAGTGGATAGGATAGGATAGAGTATAGGAAAGAGGATAGAGGAGAGGATAGGGGATCGAGGATAGAATTGAGGATAGAGGGTAGGATAGAGGATAGGATAGGGGACAGGATAGAGGATTGGATAGAGGATAGGATAGTGGATAGGATAGGATAGAGGATAGGATCGAGGATAGAAAAGAGGATAGAGGAGAGGATAGAGGATCGAGGATAGAATTGAGGATAGAGGGTAGGATAGAGGATAGGATAGGGGACAGGATAGGATAGAATAGAGGATAGAGGATAGAATAGAGGATAGGATAGAGGATAGGATAGAGGATCGGAGAGAGGATCGGAGAGAGGATAGAGGATCGGATAGAGGATAGGATAGGGGATATGATAGATGATAGGATAGAGGATAGATGACAGGATAGAGGATAGGATAGGATAGAGGATAGGATAGAGGATGGGAGAGAGGATAGGATAGAGGATAGAGGATTGGATAGAGGATTGGATAGAGGATTGGATAGAGGATCGGATCGAGGATAGAGGATAGAATAGAGGATAGAGGATAGAATAGGGGCCAGAGGACAGGATAGAGGATAGGATCGGATAGAGGATTGGATAGAGGATAGGATAGAGGATAGGATAGAGGATTGGATAGAGGATCGGATAGAGGATCGGATAGAGGATCGGATAGAGGATAGAGGATAGAATAGAGGATAGAGGACAGGATAGAGGATAGGATAGGATAGAGGTTAGGATAGCGGATAGGGTGGAGGATAGGATAGAGGATAGGATAGAGGATAGAGGATACGATAGAGGATTGGATGGAGGATAGGATCGAGGATAGAGGATAGGATAGGATAGAGGATAGAGGATAGGATAGAGGATTGGATGGAGGATAAGATAGAGGATAGAGGATAGGATAGGATAGGATAGAGGATAGGATAGAGGATAGGATAGTGGATAGGATAGGATAGAGGATAGGATAGAGGAAGAGGATAGGATAGGATAGAGGATAGGAGAGAGGACAGGATAGAGGAAAGGAGAGAGGAGAGAGGATAGGATAGAGGATAGAGGATAGGATAGAGGATAGGTGAGGATAGAGGAGTGTATCGAGGATCAAGGATGGGATAGAATTGAGGATAGAGGTTAGGATAGAGGATTGGATGGAGGATTGGATGGAGGATAGGATAGAGAATAGATGATAGTATAGAGGATATGATAGGATAGCATAGAGGATAGGATAGAGGATAGAGGATAGGATAGAGGATTAGATATAGGAGAGGATAGAGGAGAGGATCGGGGAAAGAGGATAGGATAGAGATAGTATAGAGGACAGAATTGGATAGAGGATAGGATAGGATAGAGGAGAGAATCGAGGATCAAGGATGGGATAGTATAGAGGATAGAGGATAGGATAGGATAGCCTATATGATAGGACAGGATAGAGGATAGGATAGAGGATAGAGGATAGGATAGAGGATTAGATATAGGAGAGGATAGAGGAGAGGATCGGGGAAAGAGGATAGGATAGAGATAGTATAGAGGACAGAATTGGATAGAGGATAGGATAGGATAGAGGAGAGAATCGAGGATCAAGGATGGGATAGTATAGAGGATAGAGGATAGGATAGGATAGCCTATATGATAGGACAGGATAGAGGATAGGATAGAGGATACGATAGAGGATAGGATAGAGGATAGAGGACAGGATAGAGGATTGGATGGAGGATAGAATCGAGGATAGAGGATAGGATAGGATCGAGGATAAAGAATAGGATAGAGGATTGGATGGAGGATAAGATAGAGGATAGAGGATAGGATAGGAGAGGATAGAGGATAGGATAGAGGATAGGATAGTGGATAGGATAGGATAGAGGATAGGATAGAGGATAGAGGATAGGACATGATAGAGGATAGGATAGAGGACAGGATAGAGGAGAGGATAGAGGAGAGAGGATAGGATAGAGGATAGAGGATAGGATAGAGGATAGGAGAGAATAGAGGAGAGGAGCGAGGATCAAGGATGGGATAGAATTGAGGATCGAGGATAGGATAGAGGATTGAATGGAGGATTGGATGGAGGACAGGATAGAGGATAGATGATAGGATAGAGGATATGATAGGATAGCATAGAGGATAGGATAGAGGATAGAGGATAGGATCGAGGATAGGATAGAGGATAGAGGGTAGGATAGAGGATTGGATAGAGGATAGGATAGAGGATAGGATAGAGGAAAGGATAGGATAGAGGATAGGATCGAGGATAGAGGATAGGATAGAGGATTGGATAGAAGATAGAGGATAGAATTGAGGATAGAGGGTAGGATAGAAGATAGAGGATAGAATTGAGGATAGAGGGTAGGATAGAGGATAGGATAGGGGATAGGATAGGATAGAGTAGAGGATAGAGGATAGAATAGAGGATAGGATAGAGGATAGGATAGATGATAGAGGATAGGATAGGATAGAGGACAGGATAGAGATTGGGAGAGAGGATAGGATAGAGGATAAAGGACAGGATTGGAAAGAGGATAGGATAAAGGATAGGATAGGATAGCGGATAGGATAGAGGATAGAGGATAGAATTGAGGATAGAGGGTAGGATAGAGGATAGGATAGGGGATAGGATAGGATAGAGTAGAGGATAGAGGATAGAATAGAGGATAGAATAGAGGATAGGATAGAGGATAGGATAGACGATAGAGGATAGGATAGGATAGAGGACAGGACAGAGGATAGGATAGAGGATAGAATTGAGGATAGAGGGTACGATAGAGGATAGGACAGAGGATAGGATAGAGGATAAAGGATAGGATTGGAAAGAGGATAGGATAGAGGATAGGATAGAGGATAGAGGAAAGGATAGAGGATAGGAAAGGATAGAGGATAGGATAGAGGATAGGAAAGAGGATAGAGGAGAGGATAGAGGATCGAGGATAGAATTGAGGATAGAGGATAGAATAGAGGATTAGATAGAGGATAGGATAGAGGATCGGAGAGAGGATAGAGGATCGGATAGAGGATAGGATAGGGGATAGGATAGAGGATAGGATAGAGGATAGGATAGAGGACAGGATAGAGGATAGGATAGAGGAGAGAGGATAAGATAGAGGATAGAGTATAGGATAGAGGATAGGAAAGGATAGAGGAGAGTATCGAAGATCAAGGATGGGATAGAATTGAGGATAGAGGTTAGGATAGAGGATTGGATGGAGGATTGGATGGAGGATAGGATAGAGGATAGAGGATTGGATAGAGGATAGGATAGAGTAGAGAGGATCGGATAGAGGATCGGATAGAGGATCGGATAGAGGATAGAGGATAGAATAGAGGATAGAGGACAGGATAGAGGATAGGATAGGATAGAGGTTAGGATAGCGGATAGGGTGGAGGATAGGATAGAGGATAGGATAGAGGATAGAGGATACGATAGAGGATTGGATGGAGGATAGGATCGAGGATAGAGGATAGGATAGGATAGAGGATAGGATAGAGGATTGGATGGAGGATAAGATAAAGGATAGAGGATAGGATAGGATAGGATAGAGGATAGGATAGAGGATAGGATAGTGGATAGGATAGGATAGAGGATAGGATAGAGGATAGAGGATAGGATAGGATAGAGGATAGGAGAGAGGACAGGATAGAGGAAAGGAGAGAGGAGAGAGGATAGGATAGAGGATAGAGGATAGGATAGAGGATAGGTGAGGATAGAGGAGTGTATCGAGGATCAAGGATGGGATAGAATTGAGGATAGAGGTTAGGATAGAGGATTGGATGGAGGATTGGATGGAGGATAGGATAGAGAATAGATGATAGTATAGAGGATATGATAGGATAGCATAGAGGATAGGATAGAGGATAGAGGATAGGATAGAGGATTAGATATAGGAGAGGATAGAGGAGAGGATCGGGGAAAGAGGATAGGATAGAGATAGTATAGAGGACAGAATTGGATAGAGGATAGGATAGGATAGAGGAGAGAATCGAGGATCACGGATGGGATAGTATAGAGGATAGAGGATAGGATAGGATAGCCTATATGATAGGACAGGATAGAGGATAGGATAGAGGATACGATAGAGGATAGGATAGAGGATAGAGGACAGGATAGAGGATTGGATGGAGGATAGAATCGAGGATAGAGGATAGGATAGGATCGAGGATAAAGAATAGGATAGAGGATTGGATGGAGGATAAGATAGAGGATAGAGGATAGGATAGGAGAGGATAGAGGATAGGATAGAGGATAGGATAGTGGATAGGATAGGATAGAGGATAGGATAGAGGATAGAGGATAGGATAGAGGATAGGACAGGATAGAGGATAGGATAGAGGACAGGATAGAGGATAGGATAGAGGAGAGAGGATAGGATAGAGGATAGAGGATAGGATAGAGGATAGGAGAGGATAGAGGAGAGGAGCGAGGATCAAGGATGGGATAGAATTGAGGATAGAGGATAGGATAGAGGATTGAATGGAGGATTGGATGGAGGACAGGATAGAGGATAGATGATAGGATAGAGGATATGATAGGATAGCATAGAGGATAGGATAGAGGATAGAGGATTGGATCGAGGATAGGATAGAGGATAGAGGGTAGGATAGAGGATTGGATAGGGGATAGGATAGAGGATAGGATAGAGGAAAGGATAGGATAGAGGATAGGATAGAGGATAGAGGATAGGATAGAGGATTGGATAGAAGGTAGAGGATAGAATTGAGGATAGACGGTAGGATAGAAGATAGAGGATAGAATTGAGGATAGAGGGTAGGATAGAGGATAGGATAGGGGATAGGATAGGATAGAGTTCAGGATAGAGGATAGAATAGAGGATAGGATAGAGGATAGGATAGATGATAGAGGATAGGATAGGATAGAGGACAGGATAGAGATTGGGATAGAGGATAGGATAGAGGATAAAGGACAGGATTGGAAAGAGGATAGGATAAAGGATAGGATAGGATAGCGGATAGGATAGAGGATAGAGGATAGAATTGAGGATAGAGGGTAGGATAGAGGATAGGATAGGGGATAGGATAGGATAGAGTAGAGGATAGAGGATAGAATAGAGGATAGAATAGAGGATAGGATAGAGGATAGGATAGACGATAGAGGATAGGATAGGATAGAGGACAGGACAGAGGATAGGATAGAGGATAGAATTGAGGATAGAGGGTACGATAGAGGATAGGATAGAGGATAGGATAGAGGATAAAGGATAGGATTGGAAAGAGGATAGGATAGAGGATAGGATAGGATAGAGGAAAGGATAGGGGATAGGATAGGATAGAATAGAGGATAGAGGATAGAATAGAGGATAGAGGACAGGATAGAGGAGAGGAAAGGATAGAGGATAGGATAGAGGATAGGAAAGAGGATAGAGGAGAGGATAGAGGGTCGAGGATAGAATTGAGGATAGAGGATAGAATAGAGGATTAGATAGAGGATAGGATAGAGGATCGGAGAGAGGATAGAGGATCGGATAGAGGATAGGATAGGGGATAGGATAGAGGATAGGATAGAGGATAGGATAGAGGACAGGATAGAGGATAGGATAGAGGAGAGAGGATAAGATAGAGGATAGAGTATAGGATAGAGGATAGCAAAGGATAGAGGAGAGTATCGAAGATCAAGGATGGGATAGAATTGAGGATAGAGGTTAGGATAGAGGATTGGATGGAGGATTGGATGGAGGATAGGATAGAGGATAGAGGATTGGATAGAGGATAGGATAGAGTAGAGAGGATCGGATAGAGGATCGGATAGAGGATCGGATAGAGGATAGAGGATAGAATAGAGGATAGAGGACAGGATAGAGGATAGGATAGGATAGAGGTTAGGATAGCGGATAGGGTGGAGGATAGGATAGAGGATAGGATAGAGGATACGATAGAGGATTGGATGGAGGATAGGATCGAGGATAGAGGATAGGATAGGATAGAGGATAGAGGATAGGATAGAGGATTGGATGGAGGATAAGATAGAGGATAGAGGATAGGATAGGATATAGGATAGGATAGAGGATAGGATAGTGGATAGGTTAGGATAGAGGATAGGATAGAGGATAGAGGATAGGATAGGATAGAGGATAGGAGAGAGGACAGGATAGAGGAAAGGAGAGAGGAGAGAGGATCGGATAGAGGATAGAGGATAGGATAGAGGATAGGTGAGGATAGAGGAGTGTAACGAGGATCAAGGATGGGATAGAATTGAGGATAGAGGTTAGGATAGAGGATTGGATGGGGGATTGGATGGAGGATAGGATAGAGAATAGATGATAGTATAGAGGATATGATAGGATAGCATAGAGGATAGGATAGAGGATAGAGGATAGGATAGAGGATAGGATAGTGGATAGGATAGGATAGAGGATAGGATAGAGGATAGAGGATAGGATAGAGGATAGAGGATAGGACAGGATAGAGGATAGGATGGAGGACAGGATAGAGGATAGGATAGAGGAGAGAGGATAGGATAGAGGATAGAGGATAGGATAGAGGATAGGAGAGGATAGAGGAGAGGAGCGAGGATCAAGGATGGGATAGAATTGAGGATAGAGGATAGGATAGAGGATTGAATGGAGGATTGGATGGAGGACAGGATAGAGGATAGATGATAGGATAGAGGATATGATAGGATAGCATAGAGGATAGGATAGAGGATAGAGGATTGGATCGAGGATAGGATAGAGGATAGAGGGTAGGATAGAGGATTGGATAGAGGATAGGATAGAGGATAGGATAGAGGAAAGGATAGGATAGAGGATAGGATAGAGGATAGAGGATAGGATAGAGGATTGGATAGAAGATAGAGGATAGAATTGAGGATAGAGGGTAGGATAGAAGATAGAGGATAGAATTGAGGATAGAGGGTAGGATAGAGGATAGGATAGGGGATAGGATAGGATAGAGTAGAGGATAGAGGATAGAATAGAGGATAGGATAGAGGATAGGATAGATGATAGAGGATAGGATAGGATAGAGGACAGGATAGAGATTGGGATAGAGGATAGGATAGAGGATAAAGGACAGGATTGGAAAGAGGATAGGATAAAGGATAGGATAGGATAGCGGATAGGATAGAGGATAGAGGATAGAATTGAGGATAGAGGGTAGGATAGAGGATAGGATAGGGGATAGGATAGGATAGAGTAGTGGATAGAGGATAGAATAGAGGATAGAATAGAGGATAGGATAGAGGATAGGATAGACGATAGAGGATAGGATAGGATAGAGGACAGGACAGAGGATAGGATAGAGGATAGAATTGAGGATAGAGGGTACGATAGAGGATAGGATAGAGGATAGGATAGAGGATAAATGATAGGATTGGAAAGAGGATAGGATAGAGGATAGGATAGGATAGAGGAAAGGATAGGGGATAGGATAGGATAGAATAGAGGATAGAGGATAGAATAGAGGATAGAGGACAGGATAGAGGATAGGAAAGGATAGAGGATAGGATAGAGGATAGGAAAGAGGATAGAGGAGAGGATAGAGGATCGAGGATAGAATTGAGGATAGAGGATAGAATAGAGGATTGGATAGAGGATAGGATAGAGGATCGGAGAGAGGATAGAGGATCGGAGAGAGGATAGAGGATCGGATAGAGGATAGGATAGGGGATAGGATAGAGGATAGGATAGAGGATAGGATAGAGGAGAGAGGATAGGATAGAGGAGAGAGTATAGGATAGAGGATAGGAAAGGATAGAGGAGAGTATCGAAGATCAAGGATGGGATAGAATTGAGGATAGAGGTTAGGATAGAGGATTGGATGGAGGATTGGATGGAGGATAGGATAGAGGATAGAGGATTGGATAGAGGATAGGATAGAGTATAGAGGATAGGATAGAGGATTGGATATAGGAGAGGATAGAGGACAGAATAGGATAGAGGATAGGATAGGATAGAGGAGAGAATCGAGGATCAAGGATGGGTTAGAATAGAGGATAGAGGATTGGATAGGATAGCCTATATGATAGGATAGGATAGAGGATAGTATAGAGGATAGAGGATAGGATAGAGGATTGGATGGAGGATAGAATTGAGGATAGAGGATAGGATAAGATAGAGGATAAAGAATAGGATAGAGGATTGGATGGAGGATAAGATAGAGGATAGAGGATAGGATAGGAGAGTTTAAAGGGTAGGATAGAGGATAGGATAGTGGATCGGATATGATAGAGGATAGGATAGAGGATAGAGGATAGGACAGGATAGAGGATAGGATAGAGGATAGGATAGAGGACAGGATAGAGGATAGGATAGAGGATAGGATAGAGGAGAGAGGATAGGATAGAGGATAGTGGATAGGATAGAGGATAGGAGAGGATAGAGGAGAGGAGCGAGGATCAAGGATGGGATAGACTGAGGATAGAGGATAGGATAGAAGATTGAATGGAGGATTGGATGGAGGATAGGATAGAGGATTGATGATAGGATAGAGGATATGATAGGATAGCATAGAGGATAGGATAGAGGATAGAGGATTGGATAGAGGATAGGATAGAGGATAGAGGGCAGGATAGAGGATTGGATAGAGGATAGGATAGAGGATAGGATAGAGGATAGGATAGGATAGAGGATAGTTTAGAGGATAGAGGATAGGATAGGATAGAGGATTGGATAGAAGATAGAGGATAGAATTGAGGATAGAGGGAAGGATAGAGGATAGGATAGGGGATAGGATAGGATAGAGTAGAGGATAGAGGATAGAATAGAGGATAGAGGATAGGATAGAGGATCGGATAGATGATAGAGGACAGGATAGGATAGAGGACAGGATAGAGATTGGGATAGAGGATAGGATAGAGGATAAAGGATAGGATTGGAAAGAGGAGAGGATAAAGGATAGGATAGGTTAGCGGTTAGGATAGAGGATAGAGGATAGAATTGAGGATAGAGGATAGGATAGGGGATAGGATAGAATAGAGTAGAGGATAGAGGATAGAATAGAGGATAGGATAGAGGATAGGATAGACGATAGAGGATAGGATAGGATAGAGGACAGGACTGAGGATGGGATCGAGGTTAGGATAGAGGATAAAGGATAGGATTGGAAAGAGGATAGGATAGGATAGCGGATAGGATAGAGGATAGAGGATAGAATTGAGGATAGAGGGTAGGATAGAGGATAGGATAGAGGATAGGATAGAGGATAAAGGATAGGATTGGAAAGAGGATCGGATAGAGGATAGGATAGGATAGAGGAAAGGATAGGGGATAGGATAGGATAGAATAGAGGATAGAGGATAGAATAGAGGATAGAGGACAGGATAGAGGATAGGATAGGATAGAGGATAGGATAGAGGATAGGAAAGAGGATAGAGGATCGAGGATAGAATTGAGGATAGAGGGTAGGATAGAGGATAGGATAGGGGACAGGATAGAGGATTGGATAGAGGATAGGATAGTGGATAGGATAGGATAGAGGATAGGAAAGAGGATAGAGGAGAGGATAGAGGATCGAGGATAGAATTGAGGATAGAAGGTAGGATAGAGGATAGGATCGGGGACAGGATAGAGGATTGGATAGAGGATAGGATAGTGGATAGGATAGGATAGAGGATAGGATCGAGGATAGGATAGAGGATCGGAGAGAGGATAGAGGATAGAATAGAGGATAGAGGATAGAATAGGGGCCAGAGGACAGAATAGAGGATAGGATCGGATAGAGGATAGGATAGAGGATAGATGACAAGATTTAGGATAGGATAGGATAGAGGATAGGATAGAGGATGGGAGAGAGGATAGGATAGCGGATAGAGGATTGGATAAAGGATTGGATAGAGGATTGGATAGAGGATCGGATCGAGGATAGAGGATAGAATAGAGGATAGAGGATAGAATAGGGGCCAGAGGACAGGATAGAGGATAGGATCGGATAGAGGATTGGATAGAGGATTGGATAGAGGATAGGATAGAGGATCGGATAGAGGATCGGATAGAGGATAGAGGATAGAATAGAGGATAGAGGACAGGATAGAGGATAGGAGAGGATAGAGGTTAGGATAGCGGATCGGGTGGAGGATAGGATAGAGGATAGGATAGAGGATAGAGGATACGATAGAGGAAAGGATAGAGGATAGAGGATAGGATAGAGGATTGGATGGAGGATAGGATCGAGGATAGAGGATAGGATAGGATAGAGGATTAGGATAGGATAGAGGATAGGATAGGGGACAGGATAGGATAGAATAGAGGATAGAGGATAGAATAGAGGATTGGATCGAGGATAGGATAGAGGATAGGATAGAGGATCGGAGAGAGGATAGAGGATCGGATAGAGGATAGGATAGGGGATATGATAGAGGATAGGATAGAGGATAGATGACAGGATAGAGGATAGGATAGGATAGAGGATAGGATAGAGGATGGGAGAGAGGATAGGATAGAGGATAGAGGATTGGATAGAGGATTGGATAGAGGATTGGATAGAGGATCGGATCGAGGATAGAGGATAGAATAGAGGATAGAGGATAGAATAGGGGCCAGAGGACAGGATAGAGGATAGGATCGGATAGAGGATTGGATAGAGGATAGGATAGAGGATAGGATAGAGGATTGGATAGAGGATTAGATAGAGGATCGGATAGAGGATCGGATAGAGGATAGAGGATAGAATAGAGGATAGAGGACAGGATAGAGGATAGGATAGGATAGAGGTTAGGATAGCGGATAGGGTGGAGGATAGGATAGAGGATAGGATAGAGGATAGAGGATACGATAGAGGATTGGATGGAGGATAGGTTCGAGGATAGAGGATAGGATAGGATAGAGGATAGAGGATAGGATAGAGGATTGGATGGAGGATAAGATAGAGGATAGAGGATAGGATAGGATAGGATAGAGGATAGGATAGAGGATAGGATAGTGGATAGGATAGGATAGAGGATAGGATAGAGGATAGAGGATAGGATAGGATAGAGGATAGGAGAGAGGACAGGATAGAGGAAAGGAGAGAGGAGAGAGGATAGGATAGAGGATAGAGGATAGGATAGAGGATAGGTGAGGATAGAGGAGTGTATCGAGGATCAAGGATGGGATAGAATTGAGGATAGAGGTTAGGATAGAGGATTGGATGGAGGATTGGATGGAGGATAGGATAGAGAATAGATGATAGTATAGAGGATATGATAGGATAGCATAGAGGATAGGATAGAGGATAGAGGATAGGATAGAGGATTAGATATAGGAGAGGATAGAGGAGAGGATCGGGGAAAGAGGATAGGATAGAGATAGTATAGAGGACAGAATTGGATAGAGGATAGGATAGGATAGAGGAGAGAATCGAGGATCAAGGATGGGATAGTATAGAGGATAGAGGATAGGATAGGATAGCCTATATGATAGGACAGGATAGAGGATAGGATAGAGGATACGATAGAGGATAGGATAGAGGATAGAGGACAGGATAGAGGATTGGATGGAGGATAGAATCGAGGATAGAGGATAGGATAGGATCGAGGATAAAGAATAGGATAGAGGATTGGATGGAGGATAAGATAGAGGATAGAGGACAGGATAGGAGAGGATAGAGGATAGGATAGAGGATAGGATAGTGGATAGGATAGGATAGAGGATAGGATAGAGGATAGAGGATAGGATAGAGGATAGAGGATAGGACAGGATAGAGGATAGGATAGAGGACAGGATAGAGGATAGGATAGAGGAGAGAGGATAGGATAGAGGATAGAGGATAGGATAGAGGATAGGAGAGGATAGAGGAGAGGAGCGAGGATCAAGGATGGGATAGAATTGAGGATAGAGGATAGGATAGAGGATTGAATGGAGGATTGGATGGAGGACAGGATAGAGGATAGATGATAGGATAGAGGATATGATAGGATAGCATAGAGGATAGGATAGAGGATAGAGGATTGGATCGAGGATAGGATAGAGGATAGAGGGAAGGATAGAGGATTGGATAGAGGATAGGATAGAGGATAGGATAGAGGAAAGGATAGGATAGAGGATAGGATAGAGGATAGAGGATAGGATAGAGGATTGGATAGAAGATAGAGGATAGAATTGAGGATAGAGGGTAGGATAGAGGATAGGATAGGGGATAGGATAGGATAGAGTAGAGGATAGAGGATAGAATAGAGGATAGGATAGAGGATAGGATAGATGATAGAGGATAGGATAGGATAGAGGACAGGATAGAGATTGGGATAGAGGATAGGATAGAGGATAAAGGACAGGATTGGAAAGAGGATAGGATAAAGGATAGGATAGGATTGCGGATAGGATAGAGGATAGAGGATAGAATTGAGGATAGAGGGTAGGATAGAGGATAGGATAGGGGATAGGATAGGATAGAGTAGTGGATAGAGGATAGAATAGAGGATAGAATAGAGGATAGGATAGAGGATAGGATAGACGATAGAGGATAGGATAGGATAGAGGACAGGACAGAGGATAGGATAGAGGATAGAATTGAGGATAGAGGGTACGATAGAGGATAGGATAGAGGATAGGATAGAGGATAAAGGATAGGATTGGAAAGAGGATAGGATAGAGGATAGGATAGGATAGAGGAAAGGATAGGGGATAGGATAGGATAGAATAGAGGATAGAGGATAGAATAGAGGATAGAGGACAGGATAGAGGATAGGAAAGGATAGAGGATAGGATAGAGGATAGGAAAGAGGATAGAGGAGAGGATAGAGGATCGAGGATAGAATTGAGGATAGAGGATAGAATAGAGGATTGGATAGAGGATAGGATAGAGGATCGGAGAGAGGATAGAGGATCGGATAGAGGATAGGATAGGGGATAGGATAGAGGATAGGATAGAGGATAGGATAGAGGACAGGATAGAGGATAGGATAGAGGAGAGAGGATAGGATAGAGGATAGAGTATAGGATAGAGGATAGGAAAGGATAGAGGAGAGTATCGAAGATCAAGGATGGGATAGAATTGAGGATAGAGGTTAGGATAGAGGATTGGATGGAGGATTGGATGGAGGATAGGATAGAGGATAGAGGATTGGATAGAGGATAGGATAGAGTAGAGAGGATAGGATAGAGGATTGGATATAGGAGAGGATAGAGGACAGAATAGGATAGAGGATAGGATAGGATAGAGGAGAGAATCGAGGATCAAGGATGGGTTAGAATAGAGGATAGAGGATTGGATAGGATAGCCTATATGATAGGATAGGATAGAGGATAGGATAGAGGATAGAGGATAGGATAGAGGATTGGATGGAGTATAGAATTGAGGATAGAGGATAGGATAAGATAGAGGATAAAGAATAGGATAGAGGATTGGATGGAGGATAAGATAGAGGATAGAGGATAGGATAGGAGAGTTTAGAGGATAGGATAGAGGATAGGATAGTGGATCGGATATGATAGAGGATAGGATAGAGGATAGAGGATAGGACAGGATAGAGGATAGAATAGAGGATAGGATAGAGGACAGGATAGAGGATAGGATAGAGGATAGGATAGAGGAGAGAGGATAGGATAGAGGATAGTGGATAGGATAGAGGATAGGAGAGGATAGAGGAGAGGAGCGAGGATCAAGGATGGGATAGACTGAGGATAGAGGATAGGATAGAAGATTGAATGGAGGATTGGATGGAGGATAGGATAGAGGATTGATGATAGGATAGAGGATATGATAGGATAGCATAGAGGATAGGATAGAGGATAGAGGATTGGATAGAGGATAGGATAGAGGATAGAGGGCAGGATAGAGGATTGGATAGAGGATAGGATAGAGGATAGGATAGAGGATAGGATAGGATAGAGGATAGTTTAGAGGATAGAGGATAGGATAGGATAGACGATTGGATAGAAGATAGAGGATAGAATTGAGGATAGAGGGTAGGATAGAGGATAGGATCGGGGATAGGATAGGATAGAGTAGAGGATAGAGGATAGAATAGAGGATAGAGGATAGGATAGAGGATCGGATAGATGATAGAGGACAGGATAGGATAGAGGACAGGATAGAGATTGGGATAGAGGATAGGATAGAGGATAAAGGATAGGATTGGAAAGAGGATAGGATAAAGGATAGGATAGGATAGCGGTTAGGATAGAGGATAGAGGTTAGAATTGAGGATAGAGGATAGAATTGAGGATAGAGGATAGGATAGGGGATAGGATAGAATAGAGTAGAGGATAGAGGATCGAATAGAGGATAGGATAGAGGATAGGATAGACGATAGAGGATAGGATAGGATAGAGGACAGGACTGAGGATGGGATCGAGGTTAGGATAGAGGATAAAGGATAGGATTGGAAAGAGGATAGGATAGGATAGCGGATAGGATAGAGGATAGAGGATAGAATTGAGGATAGAGGGTAGGATAGAGGATAGGATAGAGGATAGGATAGAGGATAAAGGATAGGATTGGAAAGAGGATCGGATAGAGGATAGGATAGGATAGAGGAAAGGATAGGGGCTAGGATAGGATAGAATAGAGGATAGAGGATAGAATAGAGGATAGGATAGAGGATAGGAAAGAGGATAGAGGATCGAGGATAGAATTGAGGATAGAGGGTAGGATAGAGGATAGGATAGGGGACAGGATAGAGGATTGGATAGAGGATAGGATAGTGGATAGGATAGGATAGAGGATAGGAAAGAGGATAGAGGAGAGGATAGAGGATCGAGGATAGAATTGAGGATAGAGGGTAGGATAGAGGATAGGATAGGGGACAGGATAGAGGATAGGATAGAGGATAGGATAGTGGATAGGATAGGATAGAGGATAGGATCGAGGATAGGAAAGAGGATAGAGGAGAGGATAGAGGATCGAGGATAGAATTGAGGATAGAGGGTAGGATAGAGGATAGGATAGGGGACAGGATAGGATAGAATAGAGGATAGAGGATAGAATAGAGGATTGGATAGAGGATAGGATAGAGGATAGGATAGAGGATCGGAGAGAGGATAGAGGATCGGATAGAGGATAGGATAGGGGATATGATAGAGGATAGGATAGAGGATAGATGACAGGATTTAGGATAGGATAGGATAGAGGATAGGATAGAGGATGGGAGAGAGGATAGGATAGAGGATAGAGGATTGGATAGAGGATTGGATAGAGGATTGGATAGAGGATCGGATCGAGGATAGAGGATAGAATAGAGGATAGAGGATAGAATAGGGGCCAGAGGACAGGATAGAGGATAGGATCGGATAGAGGATTGGATAGAGGATTGGATAGAGGATAGGATAGAGGATCGGATAGAGGATCGGATAGAGGATAGAGGATAGAATAGAGGATAGAGGACAGGATAGAGGATAGGATAGGATAGAGGTTAGGATAGCGGATCGGGTGGAGGATAGGATAGAGGATAGGATAGAGGATAGAGGATACGATAGAGGAAAGGATAGAGGATAGAGGATAGGATAGAGGATTGGATGGAGGACAGGATCGAGGATAGAGGATAGGATAGGATAGAGGATAGAGGATAGGATAGAGGATTGGATGGAGGATAAGATAGAGGATAGAGGATAGGATAGGATAGGATAGAGGATAGGATAGAGGATAGGATAGTGGATAGGATAGGATAGAGGATAGGATAGAGGATAGAGGATAGGATAGGATAGAGGATAGGAGAGAGGACAGGATAGAGGAAAGGAGAGAGGAGAGAGGATAGGATAGAGGATAGAGGATAGGATAGAGGATAGGTGAGGATAGAGGAGTGTATCGAGGATCGAGGATGGGATAGAATTGAGGATAGAGGTTAGGATAGAGGATTGGATGGAGGATTGGATGGAGGATAGGATAGAGAATAGATGATAGTATAGAGGATATGATAGGATAGCATAGAGGATAGGATAGAGGATAGAGGATAGGATAGAGGATTAGATATAGGAGAGGATAGAGGAGAGGATCGGGGAAAGAGGATAGGATAGAGATAGGATAGAGGACATAATTGGATAGAGGATAGGATAGGATAGAGGAGAGAATCGAGGATCAAGGATGGGATAGTATAGAGGATAGAGGATAGGATAGGATAGCCTAGATGATAGGATAGGATAGAGGATAGGATAGAGGATACGATAGAGGATAGGATAGAGGATAGAGGACAGGATAGAGGATTGGATGGAGGATAGAATCGAGGATAGAGGATAGGATAGGATCGAGGATAAAGAATAGGATAGAGGATTGGATGGAGGATAAGATAGAGGATAGAGGATAGGATAGGAGAGGATAGAGGATAGGATAGAGGATAGGATAGTGGACAGGATAGGATAGAGGATAGGATAGAGGATAGAGGATAGGATAGAGGATAGAGGATAGGACAGGATAGAGGATAGGATAGAGGACAGGATAGAGGATAGGATAGAGGAGAGATGATAGGATCGAGGATAGAGGATAGGCTAGAGGATAGGAGAGGATAGAGGAGAGGAGCGAGGATCAAGGATGGGATAGAATTGAGGATAGAGGAAAGGATAGAGGATTGAATGGAGGATTGGATGGAGGACAGGATAGAGGATAGATGATAGGATAGAGGATATGATAGGATAGCATAGAGGATAGGATAGAGGATAGAGGATTGGATAGAGGATAGGATAGAGGATAGAGGGTAGGATAGAGGATTGGATAGAGGATAGGATAGAGGGTAGGATAGAGGATAGGATAGGATAGAGGATAGGATAGAGGATAGAGGATAGGATAGGATAGAGGATTGGATAGAAGATAGAGGATAGAATTGAGGATAGAGGGTAGGATAGAGGATAGGATAGGGGATAGGATAGGATAGAGTAGAGGATAGAGGATAGAATAGAGGATAGGATAGAGGATAGGATAGGATAGAGGATAGGATAGAGGATAGAGGATAGGATAGGATAGAGGATAGGATAGGATAGAGGATTGGAAAGAAGATAGAGGATAGAATTGAGGATAGAGGGTAGGATAGAGGATAGGATAGTGGATAGGATAGGATAGAGGATAGGATAGAGGATAGAGGATAGGATAGAGGATAGAGGATAGGACAGGATAGAGGATAGGATAGAGGACAGGATAGAGGATAGGATAGAGGAGAGAGGATAGGATCGAGGATAGAGGATAGGATAGGATAGAGGATAGAGGATAGGATAGAGGATTGGATGGAGGATAAGATAGAGGATAGAGGATAGGATAGGATAGGATAGAGGATAGGATAGAGGATAGGATAGTGGATAGGATAGGATAGAGGATAGGATAGAGGATAGAGGATAGGATAGGATAGAGGATAGGAGAGAGGACAGGATAGAGGAAAGGAGAGAGGAGAGAGGATAGGATAGAGGATAGAGGATAGGATAGAGGATAGGTGAGGATAGAGGAGTGTATCGAGGATCAAGGATGGGATAGAATTGAGGATAGAGGTTAGGATAGAGGATTGGATGGAGGATTGGATGGAGGATAGGATAGAGAATAGATGATAGTATAGAGGATATGATAGGATAGCATAGAGGATAGGATAGAGGATAGAGGATAGGATAGAGGATTAGATATAGGAGAGGATAGAGGAGAGGATCGGGGAAAGAGGATAGGATAGAGATAGTATAGAGGACAGAATTGGATAGAGGATAGGATAGGATAGAGGAGAGAATCGAGGATCAAGGATGGGATAGTATAGAGGATAGAGGATAGGATAGGATAGCCTATATGATAGGATAGGATAGAGGATAGGATAGAGGATACGATAGAGGATAGGATAGAGGATAGAGGACAGGATAGAGGATTGGATGGAGGATAGAATCGAGGATAGAGGATAGGATAGGATCGAGGATAAAGAATAGGATAGAGGATTGGATGGAGGATAAGATAGAGGATAGAGGATAGGATAGGAGAGGATAGAGGATAGGATAGAGGATAGGATAGTGGATAGGATAGGATAGAGGATAGGATAGAGGATAGAGGATAGGATAGAGGATAGAGGATAGGACAGGATAGAGGATAGGATAGAGGACAGGATAGAGGATAGGATAGAGGAGAGAGGATAGGATAGAGGATAGAGGATAGGAGAGGATAGAGGAGAGGAGCGAGGATCAAGGATGGGATAGAATTGAGGATAGAGGATAGGATAGAGGATTGAATGGAGGATTGGATGGAGGACAGGATAGAGGATAGATGATAGGATAGAGGATATGATAGGATAGCATAGAGGATAGGATAGAGGATAGAGGATTGGATCGAGGATAGGATAGAGGATAGAGGGTAGGATAGAGGATTGGATAGAGGATAGGATAGAGGATAGGATAGAGGAAAGGATAGGATAGAGGATAGGATAGAGGATAGAGGATAGGATAGAGGATTGGATAGAAGATAGAGGATAGAATTGAGGATAGAGGGTAGGATAGAAGATAGAGGATAGAATTGAGGATAGAGGGTAGGATAGAGGATAGGATAGGGGATAGGATAGGATAGAGTAGAGGATAGAGGATAGAATAGAGGATAGGATAGAGGATAGGATAGATGATAGAGGATAGGATAGGATAGAGGACAGGATAGAGATTGGGATAGAGGATAGGATAAAGGACAGGATTGGAAAGAGGATAGGATAAAGGATAGGATAGGATAGCGGATAGGATAGAGGATAGAGGATAGAATTGAGGATAGAGGGTAGGATAGAGGATAGGATAGGGGATAGGATAGGATAGAGTAGTGGATAGAGGATAGAATAGAGGATAGAATAGAGGATAGGATAGAGGATAGGATAGACGATAGAGGATAGGATAGGATAGAGGACAGGACAGAGGATAGGATAGAGGATAGAATTGAGGATAGAGGGTACGATAGAGGATAGGATAGAGGATAGGATAGAGGATAAATGATAGGATTGGAAAGAGGATAGGATAGAGGATAGGATAGGATAGAGGAAAGGATAGGGGATAGGATAGGATAGAATAGAGGACAGAGGATAGAATAGAGGATAGAGGACAGGATAGAGCATAGGAAAGGATAGAGGATAGGATAGAGGATAGGAAAGAGGATAGAGGAGAGGATAGAGGATCGAGGATAGAATTGAGGATAGAGGATAGAATAGAGGATTGGATAGAGGATAGGATAGAGGATCGGAGAGAGGATAGAGGATCGGATAGAGGATAGGATAGGGGATAGGATAGAGGATAGGATAGAGGATAGGATAGAGGACAGGATAGAGGTTAGGATAGAGGAGAGAGGATAGGATAGAGGATAGGAAAGGATAGAGGAGAGTATCGAAGATCAAGGATGGGATAGAATTGAGGATAGAGGTTAGGATAGAGGATTGGATGGAGGATTGGATGGAGGATAGGATAGAGGATAGAGGATTGGATAGAGGATAGGATAGAGTATAGAGGATAGGATAGAGGATTGGATATAGGAGAGGATAGAGGACAGAATAGGATAGAGGATAGGATAGGATAGAGGAGAGAATCGAGGATCAAGGATGGGTTAGAATAGAGGATAGAGGATTGGATAGGATAGCCTATATGAGAGGATAGGATAGAGGATAGGATAGAGGATAGAGGATAGGATAGAGGATTGGATGGAGGATAGAATTGAGGATAGAGGATAGGATAAGATAGAGGATAAAGAATAGGATAGAGGATTGGATGGAGGATAAGATAGAGGATAGAGGATAGGATAGGAGAGTTTAGAGGATAGGATAGAGGATAGGATAGTGGATCGGATATGATAGAGGATAGGATAGAGGATAGAGGATAGGACAGGATAGAGGATAGGATAGAGGATAGGATAGAGGACAGGATAGAGGATAGGATAGAGGATAGGATAGAGGAGAGAGGATAGGATAGAGGATAGAGGATTGGATAGAGGATAGGATAGAGTATAGAGGATAGGATAGAGGATTGGATATAGGAGAGGATAGAGGACAGAATAGGATAGAGGATAGGATAGGATAGAGGAGAGAATCGAGGATCAAGGATGGGTTAGAATAGAGGATAGAGGATTGGATAGGATAGCCTATATGATAGGATAGGATAGAGGATAGGATAGAGGATAGAGGATAGGATAGAGGATTGGATGGAGGATAGAATTGAGGATAGAGGATAGGATAAGATAGAGGATAAAGAATAGGATAGAGGATTGGATGGAGGATAAGATAGAGGATAGAGGATAGGATAGGAGAGTTTAGAGGATAGGATAGAGGATAGGATAGTGGATCGGATATGATAGAGGATAGGATAGAGGATAGAGGATAGGACAGGATAGAGGATAGGATAGAGGATAGGATAGAGGACAGGATAGAGGATAGGATAGAGGATAGGATAGAGGAGAGAGGATAGGATAGAGGATAGTGGATAGGATAGAGGATAGGAGAGGATAGAGGAGAGGAGCGAGGATCAAGGATGGGATAGACTGAGGATAGAGGATAGGATAGAAGATTGAATGGAGGATTGGATGGAGGATAGGATAGAGGATTGATGATAGGATAGAGGATATGATAGGATAGCATAGAGGATAGGATAGAGGATAGAGGATTGGATAGAGGATAGGATAGAGGATAGATGACAGGATTTAGGATAGGATAGGATAGAGGATAGGATAGAGGATGGGAGAGAGGATAGGATAGAGGATAGAGGATTGGATAGAGGATTGGATAGAGGATTGGATAGAGGATCGGATCGAGGATAGAGGATAGAATAGAGGATAGAGGATAGAATAGGGGCCAGAGGACAGGATAGAGGATAGGATCGGATAGAGGATTGGATAGAGGATTGGATAGAGGATAGGATAGAGGATCGGATAGAGGATAGAGGATAGAATAGAGGATAGAGGACAGGATAGAGGATAGGATAGGATAGAGGTTAGGATAGCGGATCGGGTGGAGGATAGGATAGAGGATAGGATAGAGGATAGAGGATACGATAGAGGAAAGGATAGAGGATAGAGGATAGGATAGAGGATTGGATGGAGGATAGGATCGAGGATAGAGGATAGGATAGGATAGAGGATAGAGGATAGGATAGAGGATTGGATGGAGGATAAGATAGAGGATAGAGGATAGGATAGGATAGGATAGAGGATAGGATAGAGGATAGGATAGTGGATAGGATAGGATAGAGGATAGGATAGAGGATAGAGGATAGGATAGGATAGAGGATAGGAGAGAGGACAGGATAGAGGAATGGAGAGAGGAGAGAGGATAGGATAGAGGATAGAGGATAGGATAGAGGATAGGTGAGGATAGAGGAGTGTATCGAGGATCGAGGATGGGATAGAATTGAGGATAGAGGTTAGGATAGAGGATTGGATGGAGGATTGGATGGAGGATAGGATAGAGAATAGATGATAGTATAGAGGATATGATAGGATAGCATAGAGGATAGGATAGAGGATAGAGGATAGGATAGAGGATTAGATATAGGAGAGGATAGAGGAGAGGATCGGGGAAAGAGGATAGGATAGAGATAGGATAGAGGACAGAATTGGATAGAGGATAGGATAGGATAGAGGAGAGAATCGAGGATCAAGGATGGGATAGTATAGAGGATAGAGGATAGGATAGGATAGCCTAGATGATAGGATAGGATAGAGGATAGGATAGAGGATACGATAGAGGATAGGATAGAGGATAGAGGACAGGATAGAGGATTGGATGGAGGATAGAATCGAGGATAGAGGATAGGATAGGATCGAGGATAAAGAATAGGATAGAGGATTGGATGGAGGATAAGATAGAGGATAGAGGATAGGATAGGAGAGGATAGAGGATAGGATAGAGGATAGGATAGTGGACAGGATAGGATAGAGGATAGGATAGAGGATAGAGGATAGGATAGAGGATAGAGGATAGGACAGGATAGAGGATAGGATAGAGGACAGGATAGAGGATAGGATAGAGGAGAGATGATAGGATAGAGGATAGAGGATAGGCTAGAGGATAGGAGAGGATAGAGGAGAGGAGCGAGGATCAAGGATGGGATAGAATTGAGGATAGAGGAAAGGATAGAGGATTGAATGGAGGATTGGATGGAGGACAGGATAGAGGATAGATGATAGGATAGAGGATATGATAGGATAGCATAGAGGATAGGATAGAGGATAGAGGTTTGGATAGAGGATAGGATAGAGGATAGAGGGTAGGATAGAGGATTGGATAGAGGATAGGATAGAGGGTAGGATAGAGGATAGGATAGGATAGAGGATAGGATAGAGGATAGAGGATAGGATAGGATAGAGGATTGGATAGAAGATAGAGGATAGAATTGAGGATAGAGGGTAGGATAGAGGATAGGATAGGGGATAGGATAGGATAGAGTAGAGGATAGAGGATAGAATAGAGGATAGGATAGAGGATAGGATAGGATAGAGGATAGGATAGAGGATAGAGGATAGGATAGGATAGAGGATTGGAAAGAAGATAGAGGATAGAATTGAGGATAGAGGGTAGGATAGAGGATAGGATAGTGGATAGGATAGGATAGAGGATAGGATAGAGGATAGAGGATAGGATAGAGGATAGAGGATAGGACAGGATAGAGGATAGGATAGAGGACAGGATAGAGGATAGGATAGAGGAGAGAGGATAGGATAGAGGATAGAGGATAGGATAGAGAATAGGAGAGGATAGAGGAGAGGAGCGAGGATCAAGGATGGGATAGAATTGAGGATAGAGGATAGGATAGAGGATTGAATGGAGGATTGGATGGAGGACAGGATAGAGGATAGATGATAGGATAGAGGATATGATAGGATAGCATAGAGGATAGGATAGAGGATAGAGGATTGGATCGAGGATAGGATAGAGGATAGAGGGTAGGATAGAGGATTGGATAGAGGATAGGATAGAGGATAGGATAGAGGAAAGGATAGGATAGAGGATAGGATAGAGGATAGAGGATAGGATAGAGGATTGGATAGAAGATAGAGGATAGAATTGAGGATAGAGGGTAGGATAGAAGATAGAGGATAGAATTGAGGATAGAGGGTAGGATAGAGGATAGGATAGGGGATAGGATAGGATAGAGTAGAGGATAGAGGATAGAATAGAGGATAGGATAGAGGATAGGATAGATGATAGAGGATAGGATAGGATAGAGGACAGGATAGAGATTGGGATAGAGGATAGGATAGAGGATAAAGGACAGGATTGGAAAGAGGATAGGATAAAGGATAGGATAGAATAGCGGATAGGATAGAGGATAGAGGATAGAATTGAGGATAGAGGGTAGGATAGAGGATAGGATAGGGGATAGGATAGGATAGAGTAGTGGATAGAGGATAGAATAGAGGATAGAATAGAGGATAGGATAGAGGATAGGATAGACGATAGAGGATAGGATAGGATAGAGGACAGGACAGAGGATAGGATAGAGGATAGAATTGAGGATAGAGGGTACGATAGAGGATAGGATAGAGGATAGGATAGAGGATAAATGATAGGATTGGAAAGAGGATAGGATAGAGGATAGGATAGGATAGAGGAAAGGATAGGGGATAGGATAGGATAGAATAGAGGACAGAGGATAGAATAGAGGATAGAGGACAGGATAGAGGATAGGAAAGGATAGAGGATAGGATAGAGGATAGGAAAGAGGATAGAGGAGAGGATAGAGGATCGAGGATAGAATTGAGGATAGAGGATAGAATAGAGGATTGGATAGAGGATAGGATAGAGGATCGGAGAGAGGATAGAGGATCGGATAGAGGATAGGATAGGGGATAGGATAGAGGATAGGATAGAGGATAGGATAGAGGACAGGATAGAGGATAGGATAGAGGAGAGAGGATAGGATAGAGGATAGAGTATAGGATAGAGGATAGGAAAGGATAGAGGAGAGTATCGAAGATCAAGGATGGGATAGAATTGAGGATAGAGGTTAGGATAGAGGATTGGATGGAGGATTGGATGGAGGATAGGATAGAGGATAGAGGATTGGATAGAGGATAGGATAGAGTATAGAGGATAGGATAGAGGATTGGATATAGGAGAGGATAGAGGACAGAATAGGATAGAGGATAGGATAGGATAGAGGAGAGAATCGAGGATCAAGGATGGGTTAGAATAGAGGATAGAGGATTGGATAGGATAGCCTATATGAGAGGATAGGATAGAGGATAGGATAGAGGATAGAGGATAGGATAGAGGATTGGATGGAGGATAGAATTGAGGATAGAGGATAGGATAAGATAGAGGATAAAGAATAGGATAGAGGATTGGATGGAGGATAAGATAGAGGATAGAGGATAGGATAGGAGAGTTTAGAGGATAGGATAGAGGATAGGATAGTGGATCGGATATGATAGAGGACAGGATAGAGGATAGAGGATAGGACAGGATAGAGGATAGGATAGAGGATAGGATAGAGGACAGGATAGAGGATAGGATAGAGGATAGGATAGAGGAGAGAGGATAGGATAGAGGATAGAGGATTGGATAGAGGATAGGATAGAGTATAGAGGATAGGATAGAGGATTGGATATAGGAGAGGATAGAGGACAGAATAGGATAGAGGATAGGATAGGATAGAGGAGAGAATCGAGGATCAAGGATGGGTTAGAATAGAGGATTGGATAGGATAGCCTATATGATAGGATAGGATAGAGGATAGGATAGAGGATAGAGGATAGGATAGAGGATTGGATGGAGGATAGAATTGAGGATAGAGGATAGGATAAGATAGAGGATAAAGAATAGGATAGAGGATTGGATGGAGGATAAGATAGAGGATAGAGGATAGGATAGGAGAGTTTAGAGGATAGGATAGAGGATAGGATAGTGGATCGGATATGATAGAGGATAGGATAGAGGATAGAGGATAGGACAGGATAGAGGATAGGATAGAGGATAGGATAGAGGACAGGATAGAGGATAGGATAGAGGATAGGATAGAGGAGAGAGGATAGGATAGAGGATAGTGGATAGGATAGAGGATAGGAGAGGATAGAGGAGAGGAGCGAGGATCAAGAATGGGATAGACTGAGGATAGAGGATAGGATAGAAGATTGAATGGAGGATTGGATGGAGGATAGGATAGAGGATTGATGATAGGATAGAGGATATGATAGGATAGCATAGAGGATAGGATAGAGGATAGAGGATTGGATAGAGGATAGGATAGAGGATAGAGGGCAGGATAGAGGATTGGATAGAGGATAGGATAGAGGATAGGATAGAGGATAGGATAGGATAGAGGATAGTTTAGAGGATAGAGGATAGGATAGGATAGAGGATTGGATAGAAGATAGAGGATAGAATTGAGGATAGAGGGTAGGATAGAGGATAGGATAGGGGATAGGATAGGATAGAGTAGAGGATAGAGGATAGAATAGAGGATAGAGGATAGGATAGAGGATCGGATAGATGATAGAGGACAGGATAGGATAGAGGACAGGATAGAGATTGGGATAGAGGATAGGATAGAGGATAAAGGATAGGATTGGAAAGAGGATAGGATAAAGGATAGGATAGGATAGCGGTTAGGATAGAGGATAGAGGATAGAATTGAGGGTAGAGGATAGAATTGAGGATAGAGGATAGGATAGGGGATAGGATAGAATAGAGTAGAGGATAGAGGATAGAATAGAGGATAGGATAGAGGATAGGATAGACGATAGAGGATAGGATAGGATAGAGGACAGGACTGAGGATGGGATCGAGGTTAGGATAGAGGATAAAGGATAGGATTGGAAAGAGGATAGGATAGGATAGCGGATAGGATAGAGGATAGAGGATAGAATTGAGGATAGAGGGTAGGATAGAGGATAGGATAGAGGATAGGATAGAGGATAAAGGATAGGATTGGAAAGAGGATCGGATAGAGGATAGGATAGGATAGAGGAAAGGATAGGGGATAGGATAGGATAGAATAGAGGATAGAGGATAGAATAGAGGATAGAGGACAGGATAGAGGATAGGATAGGATAGAGGATAGGAAAAAGGATAGAGGATCGAGGATAGAATTGAGGATAGAGGGTTGGATAGAGGATAGGATAGGGGACAGGATAGAGGATTGGATAGAGGATAGGATAGTGGATAGGATAGGATAGAGGATAGGAAAGAGGATAGAGGAGAGGATAGAGGATCGAGGATAGAATTGAGGATAGAAGGTAGGATAGAGGATAGGATAGGGGACAGGATAGAGGATTGGATAGAGGATAGGATAGTGGATAGGATAGGATAGAGGATAGGATCGAGGATAGGAAAGAGGATAGAGGAGAGGATAGAGGATCGAGGATAGAATTGAGGATAGAGGGTAGGATAGAGGATAGGATAGGGGACAGGATAGGATAGAATAGAGGATAGAGGATAGAATAGAGGATTGGATAGAGGATAGGATAGAGGATAGGATAGAGGATCGGAGAGAGGATAGAGGATCGGATAGAGGATAGGATAGGGGATATGATAGAGGATAGGATAGAGGATAGATGACAGGATTTAGGATAGGATAGGATAGAGGATAGGATAGAGGATGGGAGAGAGGATAGGATAGAGGATAGAGGATTGGATAGAGGATTGGATAGAGGATTGGATAGAGGATCGGATCGAGGATAGAGGATAGAATAGAGGATAGAGGATAGAATAGGGGCCAGAGGACAGGATAGAGGATAGGATCGGATAGAGGATTGGATAGAGGATTGGATAGAGGATAGGATAGAGGATCGGATAGAGGATCGGATAGAGGATAGAGGATAGAATAGAGGATAGAGGACAGGATAGAGGATAGGATAGGATAGAGGTTAGGATAGCGGATCGGGTGGAGGATAGGATAGAGGATAGGATAGAGGATAGAGGATACGATAGAGGAAAGGATAGAGGATAGGATAGAGGATTGGATGGAGGATAGGATCGAGGATAGAGGATAGGATAGGATAGGATAGAGGATAGGATAGAGGATAGGATAGTGGATAGGATAGGATAGAGGATAGGATAGAGGATAGAGGATAGGATAGGATAGAGGATAGGAGAGAGGACAGGATAGAGGAAAGGAGAGAGGAGAGAGGATAGGATAGAGGATAGAGGATAGGATAGAGGATAGGTGAGGATAGAGGAGTGTATCGAGGATCGAGGATGGGATAGAATTGAGGATAGAGGTTAGGATAGAGGATTGGATGGAGGATTGGATGGAGGATAGGATAGAGAATAGATGATAGTATAGAGGATATGATAGGATAGCATAGAGGATAGGATAGAGGATAGAGGATAGGATAGAGGATTAGATATAGGAGAGGATAGAGGAGAGGATCGGGGAAAGAGGATAGGATAGAGATAGTATAGAGGACAGAATTGGATAGAGGATAGGATAGGATAGAGGAGAGAATCGAGGATCAAGGATGGGATAGTATAGAGGATAGAGGATAGGATAGGATAGCCTATATGATAGGATAGGATAGAGGATAGGATAGAGGATACGATAGAGGATAGGATAGAGGATAGAGGACAGGATAGAGGATTGGATGGAGGATAGAATCGAGGATAGAGGATAGGATAGGATCGAGGATAAAGAATAGGATAGAGGATTGGATGGAGGATATGATAGAGGATAGAGGATAGGATAGGAGAGGATAGAGGATAGGATAGAGGATAGGATAGTGGATAGGATAGGATAGAGGATAGGATAGAGGATAGAGGATAGGATAGAGGATAGAGGATAGGACAGGATAGAGGATAGGATAGAGGACAGGATAGAGGATAGGATAGAGGAGAGAGGATAGGATAGAGGATAGAGGATAGGATAGAGGATAGGAGAGGATAGAGGAGAGGAGCGAGGATCAAGGATGGGATAGAATTGAGGATAGAGGATAGGATAGAGGATTGAATGGAGGATTGGATGGAGGACAGGATAGAGGATAGATGATAGGATAGAGGATATGATAGGATAGCATAGAGGATAGGATAGAGGATAGAGGATTGGATAGAGGATAGGATAGAGGATAGGATAGGATAGCATAGAGGATAGGATAGAGGATAGAGGGTAGGATAGAGGATTGGATAGAGGATAGGATAGAGGGTAGGATAGAGGATAGGATAGAGGATAGAGGATAGGATAGGATAGAGGATTGGATAGAAGATAGAGGATAGAATTGAGGATAGAGGGTAGGATAGAGGATAGGATAGGGGATAGGATAGGATAGAGGACAGGATAGAGATTGGGATAGAGGATAGGATAGAGGATAAAGGATAGGATTGGAAAGAGGATAGGATAAAGGATAGGATAGGATAGCGGATAGGATAGAGGATAGAGGATAGAATTGAGGATAGAGGGTAGGATAGAGGATAGGATAGAGGATAGGATAGAGGATAAAGGATAGGATTGGAAAGAGGATAGGATAGAGGATAGGATAGGATAGAGGAAAGGATAGGGGATAGGATAGGATAGAATAGAGGATAGAGGATAGAATAGAGGATAGAGGACAGGATAGAGGATAGGATAGTATAGAGGATGGGATAGAGGATTGGATAGAGGATAGGATAGAGGATAGGATAGTGGATAGGATAGGATAGAGGATAGGATAGAGGATAGGAAAGAGGATAGAGGAGAGGATAGTGGATCGAGGATAGAATTGAGGATAGAGGGTAGGATAGAGGATAGGATAGGATAGTATAGAGGATAGAGGATAGAATAGAGGATTGGATAGAGGATAGGATAGAGGATAGGATAGAGGATCGGAGAGAGGATAGAGGATCGGATAGAGGATTATAGGGGATATGATGGAGGATAGGATAGAGGAGAGATGACAGGATAGAGGATAGGATAGAGGATGGGAGAGTTGATAGGATAGAGGATAGAGGATGGGATAGAGGATAGGATAGAGGATCGGATCGAGGATTGAGGATAGAATAGAGGATAGAGGATAGAATAGGGGCTAGAGGAGAGGATAGGATAGAGGATAGGATAGAGGATTGGATAGAGGATTGGATAGAGGATAGGATAGAGGATAGAGGATGGAATAGAGGATAGAGGACAGGATAGAGGATAGGATAGGATAGAGGTTAGGATAGCGGATAGAGTAGAGGATAGAGGAGAGGATAGAGGATAGGATAGAGGATAGAGGATAGGATAGCCGATATGATAGGATAGGATAGAGGATAGAGGATACGATAGAGGATTGGATGGAGGATAGGATCGAGGATAGAGGATAGGATAGGATAGAGGATAGGATAGGATAGAGGATAGAGGATAGGATAGAGAATTGGATGGAGGATAGGATCGAGGATAGAGGATAGGATAGGATAGAGGATAGAGGATAGGATAGAGGATTGGATGGAGGATACGATAGAGGATAGAGGATAGGATAGGATAGGATAGAGGATAGGATAGAGGGTAGGATAGTGGATAGGATAGGATAGAGGATAGGATAGAGGATAGAGGATAGGATAGGATAGAGGATATGATAGAGGACAGGATAGAGGATAGCATAGAGGATAGAGGATAGGTTAGAGGACAGGATAGAGGATAGGATAGAGGATAGATGATAGGATTGGAAAGAGGATAGGATAGAGGATAGAATTGAGGATAGAGGGTAGGATAGAGGATAGGATAGGGGATAGGATAGGATAGAGTAGAGGATAGAGGATAGAATAGAGGATAGGATAGAGGATAGGATAGACGATAGAGGATAGGATAGGATAGAGGACAGGACAGAGGATGGGATGGAGGATAGGATAGAGGATAAATGATAGGATTGGAAAGAGGATAGGATAGGATAGCGGATAGGATAGAGGATAGAGGATAGAATTGAGGATAGAGGGTAGGATAGAGGATAGGATAGAGGATAGGATAGAGGATAAAGGATAGGATTGGAAAGAGGATAGGATAGAGGATAGGATAGGATAGAGGAAAGGATAGGGGATAGGATAGGATAGAATAGAGGATAGAGGATAGAATAGGGGTTAGAGGACAGGAAAGAGGATAGGATAGGATAGAGGATAGGATAGAGGATTGGATAGAGGATAGGATAGAGGATAGGATAGAGGATAGGAAAGAGGATAGAGGAGAGGATAGAGGATCGAGGATAGAATTGAGGATAGAGGGTAGGATAGAGGATAGGATAGGGGACAGGATAGGATAGAATAGAGGATAGAGGATAGAATAGAGGATTGGATAGGGGATATGATAGAGGATAGGATAGAGGATAGATGACAGGATAGAGGATAGGATAGGATAGAGGATAGGATAGAGGATGGGAGAGAGGATAGGATAGTGGATAGAGGATGGGATAGAGGATAGGATAGAGGATTGGATAGAGGATTGGATAGAGGATAGGATAGAAGATCGAATCGAGGATAGAGGATAGAATAGAGGATAGAGGATAGAATAGGGGCTAGAGGAGAGGATAGGATAGAGGGTCGGATAGAGGATTGGATAGAGGATAGGATAGAGGATCGGATAGAGGATAGAGGATAGAATAGAGGATAGAGGATAGGATAGAGGATAGGATAGGATAGAGGACAGGATGGAGGATAGGATGGAGGATAGGATCTAGGATTGGATAGAGGATAGGATAGAGGATAGGATAGAGGATAGGATAGGATAGAGGACAGGATAGAGGACAGGATAGAGGATAGGATCTAGGATTGGATAGAGGATAGGATAGGATAGAGGATAGGATAGAGGATAGGATCTAGGATTGGATAGAGGATAGGATAGAGGATTGGATAGAGGATAGAGGATAAAATAGAGGACAGATATTAGGATAGAGGATTGGATAGAGGATTGGAAAGAGGATAGGATAGAGGATAGGATGGAGGATAGAGGATAAATTAGAGGATAGCGGATAGGATAGAGGATAGCATAGAGGATAGGATAGAGGATTGGATAGAGGATAGGTTAGGGGAATGTATAGAGGATAGAGGATAGGATAGAGATTGGATAGTGGATAGGATAGGATAGAGGATAGGATAGAGGAAAGAGAATAGGATAGGATTGAGGATCGGATAGAGGACAGAATAGGATAGAGGATATGATAGGATAGAGCAGAGGATCGAGGATAAAGGATGGGATAGAATAGAGGATAGAAGATAGGATAGGATAGCCGATATGATAGGATAGGATAGAGGATAGGATAGAGGATACGATAGAGGATAGGATAGAGGATAGAGGATAGGATAGTGGATAGAGGATAGGATAGAGGATAAGATAGAGGATAGAGGATAGGATAGGATAGAGGATAGGATAGTGGATAGGATAGAGGATAGGATAGTGGATTCGATAGAGGATAGAGGATAGGATAGGATAGAGGATAGGATAGAGGAAAGTGGATAGGATAGAGGAGAGGATAGAGGATATGATAGAAGATAGGATAGAGGATAGGATAGAGATAGGTTAGAGGAAAGAGGATAGGATAGAGGATAGTGGATAAGATAGAGATAGGATAGAGGAAAGAGGATAGGATAGAGGATAGGATAGAGGAAAGAGGATAGGATAGAGGATTGGATAGAGGATTAGAAAGAGGATAGAGGAGAGGATAGAGGATAGAGGATAGGATAGAGGATTGGATAGAGGATAGTATAGAGGATAGGATAGGATAGAGGATAGGATAGACCGAGGATAGAACAGAGTATAGAGGAAAGAATAGAGGATAGGATAGAGGATTGGATAGAGGATAGGATAGAGGATCGGATAGAGGATAGAATAGAGGATAGAGGACAGGATAGAGGATAGGATAGGATAGAGGATTGGATAGAGGATTGGATAGAGGATAGGATAGAGGATCGGATAGAGGATTGGATAGAGGATAGAGGATAGAATAGAGGATAGAGGACAGGATAGAGGATAGGATAGGATAGAGGTTAGGATAGAGGATTGGATAGGGGATAGGATAGAGGATCGGATAGAGGATAGAGGATAGAATAGAGGATAGAATAGAGGATAGGATAGGATAGAGGACAGGATAGAGGATAGGCTAGAGGATAGGATCTAGGATTGGATAGAGGATAGGATAGAGGATTGGATAGAGGATAGGATAAAGGATAGGATAGAGGATAGAGGATAAAATAGAGGACAGATATTAGGATAGAGGATTGGATAGAGGATTGGAAAGAGGATAGGATAGAGGATAGCGGATAGGATAGATGATAGCATAGAGGATAGGATAGAGGATTGGATAGAGGATATGTTAGGGGAATGTATGGAGGAGAGAGGACAGGATAGAGGATAGGATAGAATAGAGAACAGCATACAGGATAGGATCGAGGATAGATGATAGGATAGGATAGGATAGAGGATAGGATAGAGAATGGGATAGAGGATTGGATACAGGATAGAGGATAGGATAGAGGATAGGATAGAGATTGGATAGTGGATAGGATAGGATAGAGGATAGGATAGAGGATAGGGTAGAGGATAGAGGATAGGATAGAGGATTGGATGGAGGATAGGATAGAGGATAGAGGATACGATAGTGGATAGGATAGGATAGAGGATAGAGGATCGGAAAGGAAAGAGGATAGGATAGAGGATAGGATAGAGGAAAGAGGATAGGATAGAGGATTGGATGGAGGATAGGAAAGAGGATAGAGGAGAGGATAGAGGATAGAGGATAGGATAGAGGATTGGATAGAGGATAGAGTTTTGGATAGAGGATTGGATACAGGATTGGATGGAGGATAGGATAGAGGATAGAGGAGAGGATAGGATAGAGGATAGGATAGAGGATAGAGGATACGATAGTGGATAGGATAGGATAGAGGATAGAGGATAGTAAAGGATAGAGGACAGGATAGAGGATAGGATAGAGGATAGAGGAAAGGATACAGGATTGGGTGGAGGATAGGATATTGGATAGGATAGAGGATAGGACAGAGGATAGGATAGAGGATAGAGGATAGGATAGAGGATTGGATGGAGGATAGGATAGAGGATAGAGGATAGGATAGGATAGAGGATAGGATAGGATAGAGGATAGGATAGAGGATATGGATAGGATAGGATAGAGGATAGGATAGGATAGAGGATAGAGGATAGGATAGAGGATAGGATAGAGGATAGGATAGAGGATAGAGGATAGGATAGAGGATAGAGTTTTGGATAGAGGATTGGATACAGGATCGGATAGAGGATAGGATAGAGGGTAGGATAGAGGATAGAGTTTTGGATAGAGGATTGGATACAGGATCGGATAGAGGATAGGATAGAGGGTAGGATAGAGGATAGGATGGAGGATAGGATAGAGGATAGAGGATAGGATAGGATAGAGGATAGGATAGGATAGAGGATAGGATAGAGGATATGGATAGGATAGGATAGAGGATAGAGGATCGGCTAGGATAGAGGATAGGATAGAGGATAGAGGATAGGATACAGGATTGGGTGGAGGATAGGATAGAGGATAGATTATAGGATAGGATAGAGGATAGGATAGAGGATAGGGTAGAGGATAGAGGATAGGATAGAGGATAGGATAGAGGATAGAGGATTGGATAGGATAGCCGATATGATAGGATAGGATAGAGGATAGAGGATACGATAGAGGATAGGATAGAGGATAGAGGATAGGATAGAGGATTGGATGGAGGATAGGATCGAGGATAGAGGATAGCATAGGATGGAGGATACAGGATAGAGGATAGGATAGAGGATTGGATGGAGGATAAGATAGAGGAAAGAGGATAGGATAGGATAGGATAGAGGATAGGATAGAGTGTAGGATAGTGGATAGGATAGGATAGAGGATAGGATAGAGGATAGAGGATAGGATAGGATAGAGGTTAGAATAGAGGATAGAGGATTGGATAGAGGATAGGATAGAGGATAGGATAGAGGATAGGATAGGATAGAGGATAGTGGATAGGATAGAGGATAGAATAGAGGATAGGATAGGATAGAGGATAGAGGGTAGGATAGAGGATTGGATAGAGGATAGGATAGAGGATAGGATAGGATAGAGGATAGTGGATAGGATAGAGAATAGAATAGAGGATAGAGGATAGGATAGAGGATTGGATAGAGGATAGAGGATAGGATAGAGGATAGGATGGAGGATAGAGGATAGGATAGAGATTGGATAGTGGATAGGATAGGATAGAGGATAGGATAGAGGAAAGAGAATAGGATAGGATTGAGGATCGGATAGAGGACAGAATAGGATAGAGGATATGATAGGATAGAGCAGAGGATCGAGGATAAAGGATGGGATAGAATAGAGGATAGAAGATAGGATAGGATAGCCGATATGATAGGATAGGATAGAGGATAGGATAGAGGATACGATAGAGGATAGGATAGAGGATAGAGGATAGGATAGTGGATAGAGGATAGGATAGAGGATAAGATAGAGGATAGAGGATAGGATAGGATAGAGGATAGGATAGTGGATAGGATAGAGGATAGGATAGTGGATTCGATAGAGGATAGAGGATAGGATAGGATAGAGGATAGGATAGAGGAAAGTGGATAGGATAGAGGAGAGGATAGAGGATATGATAGAAGATAGGATAGAGGATAGGATAGAGATAGGTTAGAGGAAAGAGGATAGGATAGAGGATAGTGGATAAGATAGAGATAGGATAGAGGAAAGAGGATAGGATAGAGGATTGGATAGAGGATGGGAAAGAGGATAGAGGAGAGGATAGAGGATAGAGGATAGGATAGAGGATTGGATAGAGGATAGTATAGAGGATAGGATAGGATAGAGGATAGGATAGACCGAGGATAGAACAGAGTATAGAGGAAAGAATAGAGGATAGGATAGAGGATTGGATAGAGGATAGGATAGAGGATCGGATAGAGGATAGAATAGAGGATAGAGGACAGGATAGAGGATAGGATAGGATAGAGGATTGGATAGAGGATTGGATAGAGGATAGGATAGAGGATCGGATAGAGGATCGGATAGAGGATAGAGGATAGAATAGAGGATAGAGGACAGGATAGAGGATAGGATAGGATAGAGGTTAGGATAGAGGATTGGATAGGGGATAGGATAGAGGATCGGATAGAGGATAGAGGATAGAATAGAGGATAGAATAGAGGATAGGATAGGATAGAGGACAGGATAGAGGATAGGCTAGAGGATAGGATCTAGGATAGGATAGAGGATAGGATAGAGGATTGGATAGAGGATAGGATAAAGGATAGGATAGAGGATAGAGGATAAAATAGAGGACAGATATTAGGATAGAGGATTGGATAGAGGATTGGAAAGAGGATCGGATAGAGGATAGCGGATAGGATAGATGATAGCATAGAGGATAGGATAGAGGATTGGATAGAGGATATGTTAGGGGAATGTATGGAGGAGAGAGGACAGGATAGAGGATAGGATAGAATAGAGAACAGCATACAGGATAGGATCGAGGATAGATGATAGGATAGGATAGGATAGAGGATAGGATAGAGAATGGGATAGAGGATTGGATACAGGATAGAGGATAGGATCGAGGATAGGATAGAGATTGGATAGTGGATAGGATAGGATAGAGGATAGGGTAGAGGATAGAGGATAGGATAGAGGATTGGATGGAGGATAGGATAGAGGATAGAGGATACGATAGTGGATAGGATAGGATAGAGGATAGAGGATCGGAAAGGAAAGAGGATAGGATAGAGGATAGGATAGAGGAAAGAGGATAGGATAGAGGATTGGATGGAGGATAGGAAAGAGGATAGAGGAGAGGATAGAGGATTGGATAGAGGACAGAGTTTTGGATAGAGGATTGGATACAGGATTGGATAGAGGATAGGATAGAGGATAGGACAGAGGATAGAGGATAGGATAGATGATAGGTTAGAGGATAGGATAGAGGATAGAGGATAGGATACAGGATTGGGAGGAGGATAGGATAGAGGATAGATTATCGGATAGGATAGAGGATAGCAGAGGATAGAGGATAGGATAGAGGCTATGGATAGGATAGGATAGAGGATAGGATAGAGGATAGAGTAAAGGATAGAGGATTGGATAGAGAATAGGATAGAGGATAGAGGATAGGATAGTGGATAGGATAGGATAGAGGATAGAGGATAGTCAAGGATAGATGATAGGTTAGAGGATAGGATAGAGGATAGAGGATAGGATACAGGATTGGGAGGAGGATAGGATAGAGGATAGATTATCGGATAGGATAGAGGATAGCAGAGGATAGAGGATAGGATAGAGGCTATGGATAGGATAGGATAGAGGATAGAATAGAGGATAGGATAGAGGATAGGATAGAGGATAGAGGATAGGATAGAGGATAGGATAGAGGATAGATGATAGGATAGAGGATAGAGGATAGAGGATAGAGGATAGGATAGAGGATAGGATAGAGGATAGAGGATAGGATAGAGGATAGGATCGAGGATAGATGATAGGATAGAGGATATGATAGGATAGCATAGAGGATAGGATAGAGGATAGAGGATTGGATAGAGGATAGGATAGAGGATAGAGGGTAGGATAGAGGATTGGATAGAGGATAGGATAGGATAGAGGATAGTGGATAGGATAGAGGATAGAATAGAGGATAGAGGATAGGATAGGATAGAGGATAGGATGGAGGATTGGATAGAGGATAGAGGATAGGATAGAGGATAGGATGGAGGATAGAGGAGAGGATAGAGGATAGGATAGAGAATAGGAAAGTTGATAGGATAGAGGATAGAGGATAGGATAGAGATAGTATAGAGGAAAGAGGATAGGATAGAGGATAAGATGGAGGATAGAGGAGAGGATAGGATAGGATCGAGGATAGGACAGAGAATAGGATAGTGGATAGCATAGAGGATAGGATAGTGGATTGGATAGAGGATAGATGATAGGATAGAGGATAGGATAGAGGATAGGATAGAGGATTGGATAGATGATAGAGGATAGGATAGAGGATAGGATAGAGGAAAGAGCATAGGATAGAGGAGAGGATAGAGGATAGGATATAGGATAGGATAATGGATAAGATAGAGATAGGATAGAGGAAAGAGGATAGGATAGAGGATTGGATAGAGGATAGGAAAGAGGATAGAGGAGAGGATAGAGGATAGAGGATAGAATAGAGGATTGGATAGAGGATTGGATAGACAGAGGATAGAACAGAGTATAGAGGAAAGAATAGAGGATGGGATAGAGGATAGAGTTTTGGATAGAGGATTGGATGGAGGATAGGATAGAGGATAGAGGATAGGATAGGACAGAGAATAGGATAGAGGACAGAGGATAGAGGATAGAGGATAGAGGATAGGATAGGATAGAGGATAGGTTAGAGGATAGGATAGAGGATAGAGGATAGGATACAGTATTGGCAGGAGGATAGGATAGAGCATAGATTATCGGATAGGATAGAGGATAGGATAGGATAGAGGATAGGATAGAGGATATGGATAGGATAGGATAGAGGATAGGATAGAGGATAGGATAGAGGATAGAGGATTGGATAGAGGATAGGATAGAGGATAGAGGATTGGATAGAGGATAGGATAGAGGATAGGATAGGATAGAGGATAGGATAGAGAATAGGATAGAGGATAGGATAGAGGATAGGATATAGAATAGGATAGAGGATAGGATAGAGGATTGGATAGAGGATAGGATAGAGGATAGAGGATTGGATAGAGGATAGGATAGAGGATAGGATAGGATAGAGGATAGGATAGAGGATAGGATAGAGGATAGGATAGAGGACAGGATAGAGGATTGGATAGGGGACAAGATAGAGGATAGGATAGAGGATAGGATAGAGGATAGGATAGAGGACAGGATAGAGGATAGGATAGAGGATAGGATAGAGGATAGGATAGAGGATAGAGGATAGGATATGATAGAGGATAGAGGATAGGATAGAGGATTGGATGGAGGTTAAGATAGAGGATAGAGGATTGGATAGGATAGCGGATAGGATAGAGGATAGAGGATAGAATTGAGGATAGAGGGTAGGATAGAGGATAGGATAGAAGATAGGATAGAGGATAAAGGATAGGATTGGAAAGAGGATAGGATAGAGGATAGGATAGGATAGAGGAAAGGATAGGGGATAGGATAGGATAGAATAGAGGATAGAGGATAGAATAGAGGATAGAGGACAGGATAGAGGATAGGATAGTATAGAGGATGGGATAGAGGATTGGATAGAGGATAGGATAGAGGATAGGATAGAGGATAGGATAGGGGACAGGATAGGATAGAATAGAGGATAGAGGATAGAATAGAGGATTGGATAGGGGATATGATAGAGGATAGGATAGAGGATAGATGACAGGATAGAGGATAGGATAGGATAGAGGATAGGATAGAGGATGGGAGAGAGGATAGGATAGAGGATAGAGGATGGGATAGAGGATAGGATAGAGGATTGGATAGAGGATTGGATAGAGGATAGGATAGAAGATCGGATCGAGGATAGAGGATAGAATAGAGGATAGAGGATAGAATAGGGGCTAGAGGAGAGGATAGGATAGAGGGTCGGATAGAGGAATGGATAGAGGATAAGATAGAGGATCGGATAGAGGATAGAGGATAGAATAGAGGATAGAGGACAGGATCGGATAGAGGATTGGATAGGATAGAGGACAGGATGGAGGATAGGATAGTGGATAGGATCTAGGATTGGATAGAGGATAGGATAGAGGATAGGATAGAGGATAGGATAGGATCGAGGACAGGATAGAGGATAGGATGGAGGATAGGATCTAGGATTGGATAGAGGATAGGATTGGATAGAGGATAGGATAGAGGATAGGATGGAGGATAGAGGATAAATTAGAGGATAGCGGATAGGATAGAGGATAGCATAGAGGATAGGATAGAGGATTGGATAGAGGATTGGAAAGAGGATAGGATAGAGGATAGGATGGAGGATAGAGGATAAATTAGAGGATAGCGGATAGGATAGAGGATAGCATAGAGGATAGGATAGAGGATTGGATAGAGGATAGGTTAGGGGAATGTATAGATAGAGGATAGGATAGAGATTGGATAGTGGATAGGATAGGATAGAGGATAGGATAGAGGAAAGAGAATAGGATAGGATTGAGGATCGGATAGAGGACAGAATAGGATAGAGGATATGATAGGATAGAGCAGAGGATCGAGGATAAAGGATGGGATAGAATAGAGGATAGAAGATAGGATAGGATAGCCGATATGATAGGATAGGATAGAGGATAGGATAGAGGATACGATAGAGGATAGGATAGAGGATAGAGGATAGGATAGTGGATAGAGGATAGGATAGAGGATAAGATAGAGGATAGAGGATAGGATAGGATAGAGGATAGGATAGTGGATAGGATAGAGGATAGGATAGTGGATTCGATAGAGGATAGAGGATAGGATAGGATAGAGGATAGGATAGAGGAAAGTGGATAGGATAGAGGAGAGGATAGAGGATATGATAGAGGATAGGATAGAGGACAGGATAGAGATAGGTTAGAGGAAAGAGGATAGGATAGAGGATAGTGGATAAGATAGAGATAGGATAGAGGAAAGAGGATAGGATAGAGGATAGGATAGAGGAAAGAGGATAGGATAGAGGATTGGATAGAGGATGGGAAAGAGGATAGAGGAGAGGATAAAGGATAGAGGATAGGATAGAGGATTGGATAGAGGATAGTATAGAGGATAGGATAGGATAGAGGATAGGATAGACCGAGGATAGAACAGAGTATAGAGGAAAGAATAGAGGAGAGGATAGAATAGAGGATAGAGGACAGGATAGAGGATAGGATAGGATAGAGGATTGGATAGAGGATTGGATAGAGGATAGGATAGAGGATCGGATAGAGGATAGAGGATAGAATAGAGGATAGAGGACAGGATAGAGGATTGGATAGGATAGAGGTTAGGATAGAGGATTGGATAGGGGATAGGATAGAGGATCGGATAGAGGATAGAGGATAGAATAGAGGATAGAATAGAGGATAGGATAGGATAGAGGACAGGATAGAGGATAGGCTAGAGGATAGGATCTAGGATTGGATAGAGGATAGGATAGAGGATTGGATAGAGGATAGAGGATAAAATAGAGGACAGATATTAGGATAGAGGATTGGATAGAGGATTGGAAAGAGGATAGGATAGAGGATAGCGGATAGGATAGATGATAGCATAGAGGATAGGATAGAGGATTGGATAGAGGATATGTTAGGGGAATGTATGGAGGAGAGAGGACAGGATAGAGGATAGGATAGGATAGAGAACAGCATACAGGATAGGATCGAGGATAGATGATAGGATAGGATAGGATAGAGGATAGGATGGAGAATGGGATAGAGGATTGGATACAGGATAGAGGATAGGATAGAGGATAGGATAGAGATTGGATAGTGGATAGGATAGGATAGAGGATAGGATAGAGGATAGGATAGAGGATAGGGTAGAGGATAGAGGATAGGATAGAGGATTGGATGGAGGATAGGATAGAGGATAGAGGATAGGATAGGACAGAGGATAGGATAGAGGATAGAGGATACGATAGTGGATAGGATAGGATAGAGGATAGAGGATCGGAAAGGAAAGAGGATAGGATAGAGGATAGGATAGAGGAAAGAGGATAGGATAGAGGATTGGCTGGAGGATAGGAAAGAGGATAGAGGAGAGGATAGAGGATAGAGGATAGGATAGAGGATTGGATAGAGGATAGTATAGAGTATGGGATAGGATAGATGATAGGATAGACAGAGGATAGAACAGAGTATAGAGGAAAGAATAGAGGATAGGATAGAGGATAGAGTTTTGGATAGAGGATTGGATGCAGGATTGGATAGAGGATAGGATAGAGGATAGGATAGAGGATAGAGGATAGGATAGAGGATTGGATGGAGGATAGGATAGAGGATAGAGGAGAGGATAGGATAAAGGATAGGATAGAGGATAGAGGATACGATAGTGGATAGGATAGGATAGAGGATAGAGGATAGTAAAGGATAGAGGACAGGATAGAGGATAGGATAGAGGATAGAGGAAAGGATACAGGATTGGGTGGAGGATAGGATATTGGATAGCATAGAGGATAGGACAGAGGATAGGATAGAGGATAGAGGATAGGATAGAGGATTGGATGGAGGATAGGATAGAGGATAGAGGATAGGATAGGATAGAGGATAGGATAGAGGATACGATAGAGGATAGGATGGAGGATAGAGGATAGGATAGGATAGAGGGTAGAGAATAGGATAGAGGATTGGATGGAGGATAAGATAGAGGATAGGATAGTGGATAGGATAGGATAGAGGATAGGATAGAGGATAGAGAATAGGATAGGATTGAGGATAGGATAGAGGATACGATAGAGGATAGGATGGAGGATAGAGGATAGGATAGGATAGGATCGAGGATAGGACAGAGAATAGGATAGTGGATAGCATAGAGGATAGGATAGTGGATTGGATAGAGGATAGATGATAGGATAGAGGATAGGATAGAGGATAGGATAGAGGATTGGATAGATGATAGAGGATAGGATAGAGGATAGGATAGAGGAAAGAGCATAGGATAGAGGAGAGGATAGAGGATAGGATATAGGATAGGATAATGGATAAGATAGAGATAGGATAGAGGAAAGAGGATAGGATAGAGGATTGGATAGAGGATAGGAAAGAGGATAGCGGAGAGGATAGAGGATAGAGGATAGAATAGAGGATTGGATAGAGGATTGGATAGACAGAGGATAGAACAGAGTATAGAGGAAAGAATAGAGGATGGGATAGAGGATAGAGTTTTGGATAGAGGATTGGATGGAGGATAGGATAGAGGATAGAGGATAGGATAGGACAGAGAATAGGATAGAGGATAGAGGATAGAGGATAGAGGATAGGATAGGATAGAGGATAGGTTAGAGGATAGGATAGAGGATAGAGGATAGGATACAGTATTGGCAGGAGGATAGGATAGAGCATAGATTATCGGATAGGATAGAGGATAGGATAGGATAGAGGATAGGATAGAGGATATGGATAGGATAGGATAGAGGATAGGATAGAGGATAGGATAGAGGATAGAGGATTGGATAGAGGATAGGATAGAGGATAGAGGATTGGATAGAGGATAGGATAGAGGATAGGATAGGATAGAGGATAGGATAGAGAATAGGATAGAGGATAGGATAGAGGATAGGATATAGAATAGGATAGAGGATAGGATAGAGGATTGGATAGAGGATAGGATAGAGGATAGAGGATTGGATAGAGGATAGGATAGAGGATAGGATAGGATAGAGGATAGGATAGAGGATAGGATAGAGGATAGGATAGAGGACAGGATAGAGGATTGGATAGGGGACAAGATAGAGGATAGGATAGAGGATAGGATAGAGGATAGGATAGAGGTTTGGATAGAGGACAGGATAGAGGATAGGATAGAGGATAGGATAGAGGATAGGATAGAGGATAGAGGATAGGATATGATAGAGGATAGAGGATAGGATAGAGGATTGGATGGAGGTTAAGATAGAGGATAGAGGATTGGATAGGATAGCGGATAGGATAGGGGATAGGATAGGATAGAATAGAGGATAGAGGATAGAATAGAGGATAGAGGACAGGATAGAGGATAGGATAGTATAGAGGATGGGATAGAGGATTGGATAGAGGATAGGATAGAGGATAGGATAGAGGATAGGAAAGAGGATAGAGGAGAGGATAGAGGATCGAGGATAGAATTGAGGATAGAGGATAGGATAGGGGACAGGATAGGATAGAATAGAGGATAGAGGATAGAATAGAGGATTGGATAGGGGATAGGATTGGAAAGAGGATAGGATAGAGGATAGGATAGGATAGAGGAAAGGATAGGGGATAGGATAGGATAGAATAGAGGATAGAGGATAGAATAGAGGATAGAGGACAGGATAGAGGATAGGATAGTATAGAGGATGGGATAGAGGATTGGATAGAGGATAGGATAGAGGATAGGATAGAGGATAGGAAAGAGGATAGAGGAGAGGATAGAGGATCGAGGATAGAATTGAGGATAGAGGGTAGGATAGAGGATAGGATAGGGGACAGGATAGGATAGAATAGAGGATAGAGGATAGAATAGAGGATTGGATAGGGGATATGATAGAGGATAGGATAGAGGATAGATGACAGGATAGAGGATAGGATAGGATAGAGGATAGGATAGAGGATGGGAGAGAGGATAGGATAGAGGATAGAGGATGGGATAGAGGATAGGATAGAGGATTGGATAGAGGATTGGATAGAGGATAGGATAGAAGATCGGATCGAGGATAGAGGATAGAATAGAGGATAGAGGATAGAATAGGGGCTAGAGGAGAGGATAGGATAGAGGGTCGGATAGAGGATTGGATAGAGGATAAGATAGAGGATCGGATAGAGGATAGAGGATAGAATAGAGGATAGAGGATAGGATAGAGGATAGGATAGAGGATAGGATAGGATAGAGGACAGGATGGAGGATAGGATAGAGGATAGGATCTAGGATTGGATAGAGGATAGGATAGAGGATAGGATAGAGGATAGGATAGGATCGAGGACAGGATAGAGGATAGGATGGAGGATAGGATCTAGGATTGGATAGAGGATAGGATTGGATAGAGGATAGGATAGAGGATAGGATGGAGGATAGAGGATAAATTAGAGGATAGCGGATAGGATAGAGGATAGCATAGAGGATAGGATAGAGGATTGGATAGAGGATTGGAAAGAGGATAGGATAGAGGATAGGATGGAGGATAGAGGATAAATTAGAGGATAGCGGATAGGATAGAGGATAGCATAGAGGATAGGATAGAGGATTGGATAGAGGATAGGTTAGGGGAATGTATAGATAGAGGATAGGATAGAGATTGGATAGTGGATAGGATAGGATAGAGGATAGGATAGAGGAAAGAGAATAGGATAGGATTGAGGATCGGATAGAGGACAGAATAGGATAGAGGATATGATAGGATAGAGCAGAGGATCGAGGATAAAGGATGGGATAGAATAGAGGATAGAAGATAGGATAGGATAGCCGATATGATAGGATAGGATAGAGGATAGGATAGAGGATACGATAGAGGATAGGATAGAGGATAGAGGATAGGATAGTGGATAGAGGATAGGATAGAGGATAAGATAGAGGATAGAGGATAGGATAGGATAGAGGATAGGATAGTGGATAGGATAGAGGATAGGATAGTGGATTCGATAGAGGATAGAGGATAGGATAGGATAGAGGATAGGATAGAGGAAAGTGGATAGGATAGAGGAGAGGATAGAGGATATGATAGAGGATAGGATAGAGGACAGGATAGAGATAGGTTAGAGGAAAGAGGATAGGATAGAGGATAGTGGATAAGATAGAGATAGGATAGAGGAAAGAGGATAGGATAGAGGATAGGATAGAGGAAAGAGGATAGGATAGAGGATTGGATAGAGGATGGGAAAGAGGATAGAGGAGAGGATAAAGGATAGAGGATAGGATAGAGGATTGGATAGAGGATAGTATAGAGGATAGGATAGGATAGAGGATAGGATAGACCGAGGATAGAACAGAGTATAGAGGAAAGAATAGAGGAGAGGATAGAATAGAGGATAGAGGACAGGATAGAGGATAGGATAGGATAGAGGATTGGATAGAGGATTGGATAGAGGATAGGATAGAGGATCGGATAGAGGATAGAGGATAGAATAGAGGATAGAGGACAGGATAGAGGATTGGATAGGATAGAGGTTAGGATAGAGGATTGGATAGGGGATAGGATAGAGGATCGGATAGAGGATAGAGGATAGAATAGAGGATAGAATAGAGGATAGGATAGGATAGAGGACAGGATAGAGGATAGGCTAGAGGATAGGATCTAGGATTGGATAGAGGATAGGATAGAGGATTGGATAGAGGATAGAGGATAAAATAGAGGACAGATATTAGGATAGAGGATTGGATAGAGGATTGGAAAGAGGATAGGATAGAGGATAGCGGATAGGATAGATGATAGCATAGAGGATAGGATAGAGGATTGGATAGAGGATATGTTAGGGGAATGTATGGAGGAGAGAGGACAGGATAGAGGATAGGATAGGATAGAGAACAGCATACAGGATAGGATCGAGGATAGATGATAGGATAGGATAGGATAGAGGATAGGATGGAGAATGGGATAGAGGATTGGATACAGGATAGAGGATAGGATAGAGGATAGGATAGAGATTGGATAGTGGATAGGATAGGATAGAGGATAGGATAGAGGATAGGATAGAGGATAGGGTAGAGGATAGAGGATAGGATAGAGGATTGGATGGAGGATAGGATAGAGGATAGAGGATAGGATAGGACAGAGGATAGGATAGAGGATAGAGGATACGATAGTGGATAGGATAGGATAGAGGATAGAGGATCGGAAAGGAAAGAGGATAGGATAGAGGATAGGATAGAGGAAAGAGGATAGGATAGAGGATTGGCTGGAGGATAGGAAAGAGGATAGAGGAGAGGATAGAGGATAGAGGATAGGATAGAGGATTGGATAGAGGATAGTATAGAGTATGGGATAGGATAGATGATAGGATAGACAGAGGATAGAACAGAGTATAGAGGAAAGAATAGAGGATAGGATAGAGGATAGAGTTTTGGATAGAGGATTGGATGCAGGATTGGATAGAGGATAGGATAGAGGATAGGATAGAGGATAGAGGATAGGATAGAGGATTGGATGGAGGATAGGATAGAGGATAGAGGAGAGGATAGGATAAAGGATAGGATAGAGGATAGAGGATACGATAGTGGATAGGATAGGATAGAGGATAGAGGATAGTAAAGGATAGAGGACAGGATAGAGGATAGGATAGAGGATAGAGGAAAGGATACAGGATTGGGTGGAGGATAGAATATTGGATAGCATAGAGGATAGGACAGAGGATAGGATAGAGGATAGAGGATAGGATAGAGGATTGGATGGAGGATAGGATAGAGGATAGAGGATAGGATAGGATAGAGGATAGGATAGAGGATACGATAGAGGATAGGATGGAGGATAGAGGATAGGATAGGATAGAGGGTAGAGAATAGGATAGAGGATTGGATGGAGGATAAGATAGAGGATAGGATAGTGGATAGGATAGGATAGAGGATAGGATAGAGGATAGAGAATAGGATAGGATTGAGGATAGGATAGAGGATACGATAGAGGATAGGATGGAGGATAGAGGATAGGATAGGATAGGATCGAGGATAGGACAGAGAATAGGATAGTGGATAGCATAGAGGATAGGATAGTGGATTGGATAGAGGATAGATGATAGGATAGAGGATAGGATAGAGGATAGGATAGAGGATTGGATAGATGATAGAGGATAGGATAGAGGATAGGATAGAGGAAAGAGCATAGGATAGAGGAGAGGATAGAGGATAGGATATAGGATAGGATAATGGATAAGATAGAGATAGGATAGAGGAAAGAGGATAGGATAGAGGATTGGATAGAGGATAGGAAAGAGGATAGCGGAGAGGATAGAGGATAGAGGATAGAATAGAGGATTGGATAGAGGATTGGATAGACAGAGGATAGAACAGAGTATAGAGGAAAGAATAGAGGATGGGATAGAGGATAGAGTTTTGGATAGAGGATTGGATGGAGGATAGGATAGAGGATAGAGGATAGGATAGGACAGAGAATAGGATAGAGGATAGAGGATAGAGGATAGAGGATAGGATAGGATAGAGGATAGGTTAGAGGATAGGATAGAGGATAGAGGATAGGATACAGTATTGGCAGGAGGATAGGATAGAGCATAGATTATCGGATAGGATAGAGGATAGGATAGGATAGAGGATAGGATAGAGGATATGGATAGGATAGGATAGAGGATAGGATAGAGGATAGGATAGAGGATAGAGGATTGGATAGAGGATAGGATAGAGGATAGAGGATTGGATAGAGGATAGGATAGAGGATAGGATAGGATAGAGGATAGGATAGAGAATAGGATAGAGGATAGGATAGAGGATAGGATATAGAATAGGATAGAGGATAGGATAGAGGATTGGATAGAGGATAGGATAGAGGATAGAGGATTGGATAGAGGATAGGATAGAGGATAGGATAGGATAGAGGATAGGATAGAGGATAGGATAGAGGATAGGATAGAGGACAGGATAGAGGATTGGATAGGGGACAAGATAGAGGATAGGATAGAGGATAGGATAGAGGATAGGATAGAGGTTTGGATAGAGGACAGGATAGAGGATAGGATAGAGGATAGGATAGAGGATAGGATAGAGGATAGAGGATAGGATATGATAGAGGATAGAGGATAGGATAGAGGATTGGATGGAGGTTAAGATAGAGGATAGAGGATTGGATAGGATAGCGGATAGGATAGGGGATAGGATAGGATAGAATAGAGGATAGAGGATAGAATAGAGGATAGAGGACAGGATAGAGGATAGGATAGTATAGAGGATGGGATAGAGGATTGGATAGAGGATAGGATAGAGGATAGGATAGAGGATAGGAAAGAGGATAGAGGAGAGGATAGAGGATCGAGGATAGAATTGAGGATAGAGGATAGGATAGGGGACAGGATAGGATAGAATAGAGGATAGAGGATAGAATAGAGGATTGGATAGGGGATAGGATTGGAAAGAGGATAGGATAGAGGATAGGATAGGATAGAGGAAAGGATAGGGGATAGGATAGGATAGAATAGAGGATAGAGGATAGAATAGAGGATAGAGGACAGGATAGAGGATAGGATAGTATAGAGGATGGGATAGAGGATTGGATAGAGGATAGGATAGAGGATAGGATAGAGGATAGGAAAGAGGATAGAGGAGAGGATAGAGGATCGAGGATAGAATTGAGGATAGAGGGTAGGATAGAGGATAGGATAGGGGACAGGATAGGATAGAATAGAGGATAGAGGATAGAATAGAGGATTGGATAGGGGATATGATAGAGGATAGGATAGAGGATAGATGACAGGATAGAGGATAGGATAGGATAGAGGATAGGATAGAGGATGGGAGAGAGGATAGGATAGAGGATAGAGGATGGGATAGAGGATAGGATAGAGGATTGGATAGAGGATTGGATAGAGGATAGGATAGAAGATCGGATCGAGGATAGAGGATAGAATAGAGGATAGAGGATAGAATAGGGGCTAGAGGAGAGGATAGGATAGAGGGTCGGATAGAGGATTGGATAGAGGATAAGATAGAGGATCGGATAGAGGATAGAGGATAGAATAGAGGATAGAGGATAGGATAGAGGATAGGATAGAGGATAGGATAGGATAGAGGACAGGATGGAGGATAGGATAGAGGATAGGATCTAGGATTGGATAGAGGATAGGATAGAGGATAGGATAGAGGATAGGATAGGATCGAGGACAGGATAGAGGATAGGATGGAGGATAGGATCTAGGATTGGATAGAGGATAGGATTGGATAGAGGATAGGATAGAGGATAGGATGGAGGATAGAGGATAAATTAGAGGATAGCGGATAGGATAGAGGATAGCATAGAGGATAGGATAGAGGATTGGATAGAGGATTGGAAAGAGGATAGGATAGAGGATAGGATGGAGGATAGAGGATAAATTAGAGGATAGCGGATAGGATAGAGGATAGCATAGAGGATAGGATAGAGGATTGGATAGAGGATAGGTTAGGGGAATGTATAGATAGAGGATAGGATAGAGATTGGATAGTGGATAGGATAGGATAGAGGATAGGATAGAGGAAAGAGAATAGGATAGGATTGAGGATCGGATAGAGGACAGAATCGGATAGAGGATATGATAGGATAGAGCAGAGGATCGAGGATAAAGGATGGGATAGAATAGAGGATAGAAGATAGGATAGGATAGCCGATATGATAGGATAGGATAGAGGATAGGATAGAGGATACGATAGAGGATAGGATAGAGGATAGAGGATAGGATAGTGGATAGAGGATAGGATAGAGGATAAGATAGAGGATAGAGGATAGGATAGGATAGAGGATAGGATAGTGGATAGGATAGAGGATAGGATAGTGGATTCGATAGAGGATAGAGGATAGGATAGGATAGAGGATAGGATAGAGGAAAGTGGATAGGATAGAGGAGAGGATAGAGGATATGATAGAGGATAGGATAGAGGACAGGATAGAGATAGGTTAGAGGAAAGAGGATAGGATAGAGGATAGTGGATAAGATAGAGATAGGATAGAGGAAAGAGGATAGGATAGAGGATAGGATAGAGGAAAGAGGATAGGATAGAGGATTGGATAGAGGATGGGAAAGAGGATAGAGGAGAGGATAAAGGATAGAGGATAGGATAGAGGATTGGATAGAGGATAGTATAGAGGATAGGATAGGATAGAGGATAGGATAGACCGAGGATAGAACAGAGTATAGAGGAAAGAATAGAGGAGAGGATAGAATAGAGGATAGAGGACAGGATAGAGGATAGGATAGGATAGAGGATTGGATAGAGGATTGGATAGAGGATAGGATAGAGGATCGGATAGAGGATAGAGGATAGAATAGAGGATAGAGGACAGGATAGAGGATTGGATAGGATAGAGGTTAGGATAGAGGATTGGATAGGGGATAGGATAGAGGATCGGATAGAGGATAGAGGATAGAATAGAGGATAGAATAGAGGATAGGATAGGATAGAGGACAGGATAGAGGATAGGCTAGAGGATAGGATCTAGGATTGGATAGAGGATAGGATAGAGGATTGGATAGAGGATAGAGGATAAAATAGAGGACAGATATTAGGATAGAGGATTGGATAGAGGATTGGAAAGAGGATAGGATAGAGGATAGCGGATAGGATAGATGATAGCATAGAGGATAGGATAGAGGATTGGATAGAGGATATGTTAGGGGAATGTATGGAGGAGAGAGGACAGGATAGAGGATAGGATAGGATAGAGAACAGCATACAGGATAGGATCGAGGATAGATGATAGGATAGGATAGGATAGAGGATAGGATGGAGAATGGGATAGAGGATTGGATACAGGATAGAGGATAGGATAGAGGATAGGATAGAGATTGGATAGTGGATAGGATAGGATAGAGGATAGGATAGAGGATAGGATAGAGGATAGGGTAGAGGATAGAGGATAGGATAGAGGATTGGATGGAGGATAGGATAGAGGATAGAGGATAGGATAGGACAGAGGATAGGATAGAGGATAGAGGATACGATAGTGGATAGGATAGGATAGAGGATAGAGGATCGGAAAGGAAAGAGGATAGGATAGAGGATAGGATAGAGGAAAGAGGATAGGATAGAGGATTGGCTGGAGGATAGGAAAGAGGATAGAGGAGAGGATAGAGGATAGAGGATAGGATAGAGGATTGGATAGAGGATAGTATAGAGTATGGGATAGGATAGATGATAGGATAGACAGAGGATAGAACAGAGTATAGAGGAAAGAATAGAGGATAGGATAGAGGATAGAGTTTTGGATAGAGGATTGGATGCAGGATTGGATAGAGGATAGGATAGAGGATAGGATAGAGGATAGAGGATAGGATAGAGGATTGGATGGAGGATAGGATAGAGGATAGAGGAGAGGATAGGATAAAGGATAGGATAGAGGATAGAGGATACGATAGTGGATAGGATAGGATAGAGGATAGAGGATAGTAAAGGATAGAGGACAGGATAGAGGATAGGATAGAGGATAGAGGAAAGGATACAGGATTGGGTGGAGGATAGGATATTGGATAGCATAGAGGATAGGACAGAGGATAGGATAGAGGATAGAGGATAGGATAGAGGATTGGATGGAGGATAGGATAGAGGATAGAGGATAGGATAGGATAGAGGATAGGATAGAGGATACGATAGAGGATAGGATGGAGGATAGAGGATAGGATAGGATAGAGGGTAGAGAATAGGATAGAGGATTGGATGGAGGATAAGATAGAGGATAGGATAGTGGATAGGATAGGATAGAGGATAGGATAGAGGATAGAGAATAGGATAGGATTGAGGATAGGATAGAGGATACGATAGAGGATAGGATGGAGGATAGAGGATAGGATAGGATAGGATCGAGGATAGGACAGAGAATAGGATAGTGGATAGCATAGAGGATAGGATAGTGGATTGGATAGAGGATAGATGATAGGATAGAGGATAGGATAGAGGATAGGATAGAGGATTGGATAGATGATAGAGGATAGGATAGAGGATAGGATAGAGGAAAGAGCATAGGATAGAGGAGAGGATAGAGGATAGGATATAGGATAGGATAATGGATAAGATAGAGATAGGATAGAGGAAAGAGGATAGGATAGAGGATTGGATAGAGGATAGGAAAGAGGATAGCGGAGAGGATAGAGGATAGAGGATAGAATAGAGGATTGGATAGAGGATTGGATAGACAGAGGATAGAACAGAGTATAGAGGAAAGAATAGAGGATGGGATAGAGGATAGAGTTTTGGATAGAGGATTGGATGGAGGATAGGATAGAGGATAGAGGATAGGATAGGACAGAGAATAGGATAGAGGATAGAGGATAGAGGATAGAGGATAGGATAGGATAGAGGATAGGTTAGAGGATAGGATAGAGGATAGAGGATAGGATACAGTATTGGCAGGAGGATAGGATAGAGCATAGATTATCGGATAGGATAGAGGATAGGATAGGATAGAGGATAGGATAGAGGATATGGATAGGATAGGATAGAGGATAGGATAGAGGATAGGATAGAGGATAGAGGATTGGATAGAGGATAGGATAGAGGATAGAGGATTGGATAGAGGATAGGATAGAGGATAGGATAGGATAGAGGATAGGATAGAGAATAGGATAGAGGATAGGATAGAGGATAGGATATAGAATAGGATAGAGGATAGGATAGAGGATTGGATAGAGGATAGGATAGAGGATAGAGGATTGGATAGAGGATAGGATAGAGGATAGGATAGGATAGAGGATAGGATAGAGGATAGGATAGAGGATAGGATAGAGGACAGGATAGAGGATTGGATAGGGGACAAGATAGAGGATAGGATAGAGGATAGGATAGAGGATAGGATAGAGGTTTGGATAGAGGACAGGATAGAGGATAGGATAGAGGATAGGATAGAGGATAGGATAGAGGATAGAGGATAGGATATGATAGAGGATAGAGGATAGGATAGAGGATTGGATGGAGGTTAAGATAGAGGATAGAGGATTGGATAGGATAGCGGATAGGATAGGGGATAGGATAGGATAGAATAGAGGATAGAGGATAGAATAGAGGATAGAGGACAGGATAGAGGATAGGATAGTATAGAGGATGGGATAGAGGATTGGATAGAGGATAGGATAGAGGATAGGATAGAGGATAGGAAAGAGGATAGAGGAGAGGATAGAGGATCGAGGATAGAATTGAGGATAGAGGATAGGATAGGGGACAGGATAGGATAGAATAGAGGATAGAGGATAGAATAGAGGATTGGATAGGGGATAGGATTGGAAAGAGGATAGGATAGAGGATAGGATAGGATAGAGGAAAGGATAGGGGATAGGATAGGATAGAATAGAGGATAGAGGATAGAATAGAGGATAGAGGACAGGATAGAGGATAGGATAGTATAGAGGATGGGATAGAGGATTGGATAGAGGATAGGATAGAGGATAGGATAGAGGATAGGAAAGAGGATAGAGGAGAGGATAGAGGATCGAGGATAGAATTGAGGATAGAGGGTAGGATAGAGGATAGGATAGGGGACAGGATAGGATAGAATAGAGGATAGAGGATAGAATAGAGGATTGGATAGGGGATATGATAGAGGATCGGATAGAGGATAGATGACAGGATAGAGGATAGGATAGGATAGAGGATAGGATAGAGGATGGGAGAGAGGATAGGATAGAGGATAGAGGATGGGATAGAGGATAGGATAGAGGATTGGATAGAGGATTGGATAGAGGATAGGATAGAAGATCGGATCGAGGATAGAGGATAGAATAGAGGATAGAGGATAGAATAGGGGCTAGAGGAGAGGATAGGATAGAGGGTCGGATAGAGGATTGGATAGAGGATAAGATAGAGGATCGGATAGAGGATAGAGGATAGAATAGAGGATAGAGGATAGGATAGAGGATAGGATAGAGGATAGGATAGGATAGAGGACAGGATGGAGGATAGGATAGAGGATAGGATCTAGGATTGGATAGAGGATAGGATAGAGGATAGGATAGAGGATAGGATAGAGGATAGGATAGGATCGAGGACAGGATAGAGGATAGGATGGAGGATAGGATCTAGGATTGGATAGAGGATAGGATTGGATAGAGGATAGGATAGAGGATAGGATGGAGGATAGAGGATAAATTAGAGGATAGCGGATAGGATAGAGGATAGCATAGAGGATAGGATAGAGGATTGGATAGAGGATTGGAAAGAGGATAGGATAGAGGATAGGATGGAGGATAGAGGATAAATTAGAGGATAGCGGATAGGATAGAGGATAGCATAGAGGATAGGATAGAGGATTGGATAGAGGATAGGTTAGGGGAATGTATAGATAGAGGATAGGATAGAGATTGGATAGTGGATAGGATAGGATAGAGGATAGGATAGAGGAAAGAGAATAGGATAGGATTGAGGATCGGATAGAGGACAGAATCGGATAGAGGATATGATAGGATAGAGCAGAGGATCGAGGATAAAGGATGGGATAGAATAGAGGATAGAAGATAGGATAGGATAGCCGATATGATAGGATAGGATAGAGGATAGGATAGAGGATACGATAGAGGATAGGATAGAGGATAGAGGATAGGATAGTGGATAGAGGATAGGATAGAGGATAAGATAGAGGATAGAGGATAGGATAGGATAGAGGATAGGATAGTGGATAGGATAGAGGATAGGATAGTGGATTCGATAAAGGATAGAGGATAGGATAGAGGATAGGATAGAGGAAAGTGGATAGGATAGAGGAGAGGATAGAGGATATGATAGAGGATAGGATAGAGGATAGGATAGAGATAGGTTAGAGGAAAGAGGATAGGATAGAGGATAGTGGATAAGATAGAGATAGGATAGAGGAAAGAGGATAGGATAGAGGATAGGATAGAGGAAAGAGGATAGGATAGAGGATTGGATAGAGGATGGGAAAGAGGATAGAGGAGAGGATAAAGGATAGAGGATAGGATAGAGGATTGGATAGAGGATAGTATAGAGGATAGGATAGGATAGAGGATAGGATAGACCGAGGATAGAACAGAGTATAGAGGAAAGAATAGAGGAGAGGATAGAATAGAGGATAGAGGACAGGATAGAGGATAGGATAGGATAGAGGATTGGATAGAGGATTGGATAGAGGATAGGATAGAGGATCGGATAGGGGATAGGATAGAGGATCGGATAGAGGATAGAGGACAGAATAGAGGATAGAATAGAGGATAGAGGACAGGATAGAGGATTGGATAGATTAGAGGTTAGGATAGAGGATTGGATAGGGGATAGGATAGAGGATCGGATAGAGGATAGAGGACAGAATAGAGGATAGAATAGAGGATAGGATAGGATAGAGGACAGGATAGGATAGGATCGAGGATAGGACAGAGAATAGGATAGTGGATAGCATAGAGGATAGGATAGTGGATTGGATAGAGGATAGATGATAGGATAGAGGATAGGATAGAGGATAGGATAGAGGATTGGATAGATGATAGAGGATAGGATAGAGGATAGGATAGAGGAAAGAGCATAGGATAGAGGAGAGGATAGAGGATAGGATATAGGATAGGATAATGGATAAGATAGAGATAGGATAGAGGAAAGAGGATAGGATAGAGGATTGGATAGAGGATAGGAAAGAGGATAGCGGAGAGGATAGAGGATAGAGGATAGAATAGAGGATTGGATAGAGGATTGGATAGACAGAGGATAGAACAGAGTATAGAGGAAAGAATAGAGGATGGGATAGAGGATAGAGTTTTGGATAGAGGATTGGATGGAGGATAGGATAGAGGATAGAGGATAGGATAGGACAGAGAATAGGATAGAGGATAGAGGATAGAGGATAGAGGATAGGATAGGATAGAGGATAGGTTAGAGGATAGGATAGAGGATAGAGGATAGGATACAGTATTGGCAGGAGGATAGGATAGAGCATAGATTATCGGATAGGATAGAGGATAGGATAGGATAGAGGATAGGATAGAGGATATGGATAGGATAGGATAGAGGATAGGATAGAGGATAGGATAGAGGATAGAGGATTGGATAGAGGATAGGATAGAGGATAGAGGATTGGATAGAGGATAGGATAGAGGATAGGATAGGATAGAGGATAGGATAGAGAATAGGATAGAGGATAGGATAGAGGATAGGATATAGAATAGGATAGAGGATAGGATAGAGGATTGGATAGAGGATAGGATAGAGGATAGAGGATTGGATAGAGGATAGGATAGAGGATAGGATAGGATAGAGGATAGGATAGAGGATAGGATAGAGGATAGGATAGAGGACAGGATAGAGGATTGGATAGGGGACAAGATAGAGGATAGGATAGAGGATAGGATAGAGGATAGGATAGAGGTTTGGATAGAGGACAGGATAGAGGATAGGATAGAGGATAGGATAGAGGATAGGATAGAGGATAGAGGATAGGATATGATAGAGGATAGAGGATAGGATAGAGGATTGGATGGAGGTTAAGATAGAGGATAGAGGATTGGATAGGATAGCGGATAGGATAGGGGATAGGATAGGATAGAATAGAGGATAGAGGATAGAATAGAGGATAGAGGACAGGATAGAGGATAGGATAGTATAGAGGATGGGATAGAGGATTGGATAGAGGATAGGATAGAGGATAGGATAGAGGATAGGAAAGAGGATAGAGGAGAGGATAGAGGATCGAGGATAGAATTGAGGATAGAGGATAGGATAGGGGACAGGATAGGATAGAATAGAGGATAGAGGATAGAATAGAGGATTGGATAGGGGATAGGATTGGAAAGAGGATAGGATAGAGGATAGGATAGGATAGAGGAAAGGATAGGGGATAGGATAGGATAGAATAGAGGATAGAGGATAGAATAGAGGATAGAGGACAGGATAGAGGATAGGATAGTATAGAGGATGGGATAGAGGATTGGATAGAGGATAGGATAGAGGATAGGATAGAGGATAGGAAAGAGGATAGAGGAGAGGATAGAGGATCGAGGATAGAATTGAGGATAGAGGGTAGGATAGAGGATAGGATAGGGGACAGGATAGGATAGAATAGAGGATAGAGGATAGAATAGAGGATTGGATAGGGGATATGATAGAGGATCGGATAGAGGATAGATGACAGGATAGAGGATAGGATAGGATAGAGGATAGGATAGAGGATGGGAGAGAGGATAGGATAGAGGATAGAGGATGGGATAGAGGATAGGATAGAGGATTGGATAGAGGATTGGATAGAGGATAGGATAGAAGATCGGATCGAGGATAGAGGATAGAATAGAGGATAGAGGATAGAATAGGGGCTAGAGGAGAGGATAGGATAGAGGGTCGGATAGAGGATTGGATAGAGGATAAGATAGAGGATCGGATAGAGGATAGAGGATAGAATAGAGGATAGAGGATAGGATAGAGGATAGGATAGAGGATAGGATAGGATAGAGGACAGGATGGAGGATAGGATAGAGGATAGGATCTAGGATTGGATAGAGGATAGGATAGAGGATAGGATAGAGGATAGGATAGAGGATAGGATAGGATCGAGGACAGGATAGAGGATAGGATGGAGGATAGGATCTAGGATTGGATAGAGGATAGGATTGGATAGAGGATAGGATAGAGGATAGGATGGAGGATAGAGGATAAATTAGAGGATAGCGGATAGGATAGAGGATAGCATAGAGGATAGGATAGAGGATTGGATAGAGGATTGGAAAGAGGATAGGATAGAGGATAGGATGGAGGATAGAGGATAAATTAGAGGATAGCGGATAGGATAGAGGATAGCATAGAGGATAGGATAGAGGATTGGATAGAGGATAGGTTAGGGGAATGTATAGATAGAGGATAGGATAGAGATTGGATAGTGGATAGGATAGGATAGAGGATAGGATAGAGGAAAGAGAATAGGATAGGATTGAGGATCGGATAGAGGACAGAATCGGATAGAGGATATGATAGGATAGAGCAGAGGATCGAGGATAAAGGATGGGATAGAATAGAGGATAGAAGATAGGATAGGATAGCCGATATGATAGGATAGGATAGAGGATAGGATAGAGGATACGATAGAGGATAGGATAGAGGATAGAGGATAGGATAGTGGATAGAGGATAGGATAGAGGATAAGATAGAGGTTAGAGGATAGGATAGGATAGAGGATAGGATAGTGGATAGGATAGAGGATAGGATAGTGGATTCGATAAAGGATAGAGGATAGGATAGGATAGAGGATAGGATAGAGGAAAGTGGATAGGATAGAGGAGAGGATAGAGGATATGATAGAGGATAGGATAGAGGATAGGATAGAGATAGGTTAGAGGAAAGAGGATAGGATAGAGGATAGTGGATAAGATAGAGATAGGATAGAGGAAAGAGGATAGGATAGAGGATAGGATAGAGGAAAGAGGATAGGATAGAGGATTGGATAGAGGATGGGAAAGAGGATAGAGGAGAGGATAAAGGATAGAGGATAGGATAGAGGATTGGATAGAGGATAGTATAGAGGATAGGATAGGATAGAGGATAGGATAGACCGAGGATAGAACAGAGTATAGAGGAAAGAATAGAGGAGAGGATAGAATAGAGGATAGAGGACAGGATAGAGGATAGGATAGGATAGAGGATTGGATAGAGGATTGGATAGAGGATAGGATAGAGGATCGGATAGGGGATAGGATAGAGGATCGGATAGAGGATAGGGGACAGAATAGAGGATAGAATAGAGGATAGAGGACAGGATAGAGGATTGGATAGATTAGAGGTTAGGATAGAGGATTGGATAGGGGATAGGATAGAGGATCGGATAGAGGATAGAGGACAGAATAGAGGATAGAATAGAGGATAGGATAGGATAGAGGACAGGATAGAGGATAGGCTAGAGGATAGGATCTAGGATTGGATAGAGGATAGGATAGAGGATTGGATAGAGGATAGGATAAAGGATAGGATAGAGGATAGAGGATAAAATAGAGGACAGATATTAGGATAGAGGATTGGATAGAGGATTGGAAAGAGGATAGGATAGAGGATAGCGGATAGGATAGATGATAGCATAGAGGATAGGATAGAGGATTGGATAGAGGATATGTTAGGGGAATGTATGGAGGAGAGAGGACAGGATAGAGGATAGGATAGGATAGAGAACAGCATACAGGATAGGATCGAGGATAGATGATAGGATAGGATAGGATAGAGGATAGGATGGAGAATGGGATAGAGGATTGGATACAGGATAGAGGATAGGATAGAGGATAGGATAGAGATTGGATAGTGGATAGGATAGGATAGAGGATAGGATAGAGGATAGGATAGAGGATAGGGTAGAGGATAGAGGATAGGATAGAGGATTGGATGGAGGATAGGATAGAGGATAGAGGATAGGATAGGACAGAGGATAGGATAGAGGATAGAGGATACGATAGTGGATAGGATAGGATAGAGGATAGAGGATCGGACAGGAAAGAGGATAGGATAGAGGATAGGATAGAGGAAAGAGGATAGGATAGAGGATTGGATGGAGGATAGGAAAGAGGATAGAGGAGAGGATAGAGGATAGAGGATAGGATAGAGGATTGGATAGAGGATAGTATAGAGTATAGGATAGGATAGATGATAGGATAGACAGAGGATAGAACAGAGTATAGAGGAAAGAATAGAGGATAGGATAGAGGATAGAGTTTTGGATAGAGGATTGGATACAGGATTGGATAGAGGATAGGATAGAGGATAGGATAGAGGATAGAGGATAGGATAGAGGATTGGATGGAGGATAGGATAGAGGATAGAGGAGAGGATAGGATAGAGGATAGGATAGAGGATAGAGGATACGATAGTGGATAGGATAGGATAGAGGATAGAGGATAGTAAAGGATAGAGGACAGGATAGAGGATAGGATAGAGGATAGAGGAAAGGATACAGGATTGGGTGGAGGATAGGATATTGGATAGGATAGAGGATAGGACAGAGGATAGGATAGAGGATAGAGGATAGGATAGAGGATTGGATGGAGGATAGGATAGAGGATAGAGGATAGGATAGGATAGAGGATAGGATAGGATAGAGGATAGGATAGAGGATATGGATAGGATAGGATAGAGGATAGAGGATAGGATAGAGGATAGGATAAAGGATAGGATAGAGGATAGAGGATAGGATAGAGGATAGAGTTTTGGATAGAGGATTGGATACATGATCGGATAGAGGATAGGATAGAGGGTAGGATAGAGGATAGAGTTTTGGATAGAGGATTGGATACAGGATCGGATAGAGGATAGGATAGAGGGTAGGATAGAGGATAGGATGGAGGATAGGATAGAGGATAGAGGATAGGATAGGATAGAGGATAGGATAGGATAGAGGATAGGATAGAGGATATGGATAGGATAGGATAGAGGATAGAGGATCGGCTATGATAGAGGATAGGATAGAGTATAGAGGATAGGATACAGGATTGGGTGGAGGATAGGATAGAGGATAGATTATAGGATAGGATAGAGGATAGGATAGAGGATAGGGTAGAGGATAGAGGATAGGATAGAGGATAGGATAGAGGATAGAGGATTGGATAGGATAGCCAATATGATAGGATAGGATAGAGGATAGGATAGAGGATAGGATAGATGATAGAGGATAGGATAGAGGATACGATAGAGGATAGGATAGAGGATAGAGGATAGGATAGTGGATAGAGGATAGGATAGAGGATTGGATGGAGGATAAGATAGAGGATAGAGGATAGGATAGGATAGAGGATAGGATAGAGGATAGGATAGAGGATAGGATAGTGGATAGGATAGAGGAGAGAGGATAGGATAGAGGATAGAGGATAGGATAGAGGATTGGATGGAGGATAGGATATAGGATAGAGGATTGGATGGAGGATAGGATCGAGGATAGAGGATAGCATAGGATGGAGGATAGAGGATAGAGGATAGAGGATAGGATAGAGGATTGGATGGAGGATAAGATAGAGGAAAGAGGATAGGATAGGATAGGATAGAGGATAGGATAGAGGGTAGGATAGTGGATAGGATAGGATAGAGGATAGGATAGAGGATAGAGGATAGGATAGGATAGAGGATAGGATAGAGGATAGAGGATTGGATAGAGGATAGGATAGAGGATAGGGTAGAGGATAGGATAGGATAGAGGATAGTGGATAGGATAGAGGATAGAATAGAGGATAGGATAGGATGGAGGATAGAGGAGAGGATAGAGATTGGATAGAGGACAGAATAGGATAGAGGATAGGATAGGATCGAGGAGAGGATCAAGGATGGGATAGAATAGAGGATAGAGGATAGGACAGGATAGCCTATATGATAGGATAGGATAGAGGATAGGATAGAGGATACGATAGAGGATAGGATGGAGGATAGAGGATAGGATAGAGGATTGGATGGAGGATAGAATCGAGGATAGAGGATAGGATAGGACAGAGGGTAGAGAATAGGATAGAGGATTGGATGGAGGATAAGATAGAGGATAGGATAGGATAGAGGATAGGATAGAGGATAGAGGATAGGACAGGATAGAGGATAGGATAGAGGATAGGATAGAGGACAGGATAGAGGATAGGATAGAGTAGAGAGGATAGGATAGAGGATAGAGGATAGGATAGAGGATTGGATGGAGGATAGGATATAGGATAGAGGATTGGATGGAGGATAGGATCGAGGATAGAGGATAGCATAGGATGGAGGATAGAGGATAGAGGATAGGATAGAGGATTGGATGGAGGATAAGATAGAGGAAAGAGGATAGGATAGGATAGGATAGAGGATAGGATAGAGGGTAGGATAGTGGATAGGATAGGATAGAGGATAGGATAGAGGATAGAGGATAGGATAGGATAGAGGATAGGATAGAGGATAGAGGGTAGGATAGAGGATTGGATAGAGGATAGGATAGAGGATAGGATAGGATAGAGGATAGTGGATAGGATAGAGGATAGAATAGAGGATAGAGGATAGGATAGAGGATTGGATAGAGGATAGAGGATAGGATAGAGGATAGGATGGAGGATAGAGGAGAGGATAGAGATAGGATAGAGGACAGAATAGGATAGAGGATAGGATAGGATCGAGGAGAGGATCGAGGATCAAGGATGGGATAGAATAGAGGATAGAGGATAGGATAGGATAGCCTCTATGATAGGATAGGATAGAGGATAGGATAGAGGATACGATAGAGGATAGGATGGAGGATAGAGGATAGGATAGGATAGAGGGTAGAGAATAGGATAGAGGATTGGATGGAGGATAAGATAGAGGATAGGATAGTGGATAGGATAGGATAGAGGATAGGATAGAGGATAGAGAATAGGATAGGATTGAGGATAGGATAGAGGACAGAATAGGATAGAGGATATGATAGGATAGAGCAGAGGATCGCGGATAAAGGATGGGATAGAATAGAGGATAGAAGATAGGATAGGATAGCCAATATGATAGGATAGGATAGAGGATAGGATAGAGGATAGGATAGATGATAGAGGATAGGATAGAGGATACGATAGAGGATAGGATGGAGGATAGAGGATAGGATAGTGGATAGAGGATAGGATAGAGGATTGGATGGAGGATAAGATAGAGGATAGAGGATAGGATAGGATAGAGGATAGGATAGAGGATAGGATAGAGGATAGGATAGTGGATAGGATAGAGGAGAGAGGATAGGATAGAGGATAGAGGATAGGATAGAGGATTGGATGGAGGATAGGATATAGGATAGAGGATTGGATGGAGGATAGGATCGAGGATAGAGGATAGCATAGGATGGAGGATAGAGGATAGAGGATAGGATAGAGGATTGGATGGAGGATAAGATAGAGGAAAGAGGATAGGATAGGATAGGATAGAGGATAGGATAGAGGATAGAGGATAGGATAGGATAGAGGATAGGATAGAGGATAGAGGATTGGATAGAGGATAGGATAGAGGATAGGATAGAGGATAGGATAGGATAGAGGATAGTGGATAGGATAGAGGATAGAATAGAGGATAGGATAGGATAGAGGATAGAGGGTAGGATAGAGGATTGGATAGAGGATAGGATAGAGGATAGGATAGGATAGAGGATAGTGGAGAGGATCAAGGATAGAATAGAGGATAGAGGATAGGATAGAGGATTGGATAGAGGAAAGAGGATAGGATAGAGGAGAGAATAGAGGATAGGATAGAGGATAGGATAGTGGATAGAGGATAGGATAGAGGATTGGATAGAGGAAAGAGGCAGGATAGAGGATAGGATAGAGGAAAGAGGATAGGATAGAGGAGAGGATAGAGGATAGGATAGAGGATAGGATAGTGGAAAGAGGATAGGATAGAGGAGAGGATAGAGGATAGGATAGAGGATAGGATAGTGGAAAGAGGATAGAATAGAGGATAGTGGATAAGATCGAGATAGGATAGAGGAAAGAGGATAGGATAGAGGATAGGACAGAGGATAGGATAGAGGTAGGATAGAGGAAAGAGGATAGGATAGAGGATTGGATAGAGGATTGGATAGAGGAAAGAGGCAGGATAGAGGATAGGATAGAGGAAAGAGGATAGGATAGAGGAGAGGATAGAGGATAGGATAGAGGATAGGATAGTGGAAAGAGGATAGGATAGAGGATAGTGGATAAGATAGAGATAGGATAGAGGAAAGAGGATAGGATAGAGGATTGGATAGAGGATTGGATGGAGGATAGTATAGAGGATAGGATAGACAGAGGATAGAACAGAGTATAGATGAAAGAATAGAGGATCGGATAGAGGATAGAGTTTTGGATAGAGGATTGGATACAGGATTGGATAGAGGATAGGATAGAGGATAGGAGAGAGGATAGAGGATAGGACAGAGGATAGGATAGAGGTTACGATAGTGGATAAGATAGGAAAGAGGATAGGATAGAGGATAGTGGATAGGATAGGATAGAGGATAGGATAGAGGATTGGATAGAGGAAAGAGGCAGGATAGAGGATAGGATAGAGGAAAGAGGATAGGATAGAGGAGAGGATAGAGGATAGGATAGAGGATAGGATAGAGGATAGTGGATAAGATAGAGATAGGATAGAGGAAAGAGGATAGGATAGAGGATTGCATAGAGGATAGGAAAGAGGATAGAGGAGAGGATAGAGGATAGAGGATAGAATAGAGGATTGGATAGAGGATTGGATAGAGGATAGAGGATAGGATAGTGGATAAGATAGAGATAGGATAGAGGAAAGAGGATAGGATAGAGGATAGAGGATAGGATAGAGGATTGGATGGAGGATAAGATAGAGGATAGAGGATAGGATAGGATAGAGGATAGGATAGAGGATAGGATAGAGGATAGGATAGTGGATAGGATAGAGGAGAGAGGATAGGATAGAGGATAGAGGATAGGATAGAGGATTGGATGGAGGATAGGATATAGGATAGAGGATTGGATGGAGGATAGGATCGAGGATAGAGGATAGCATAGGATGGAGGATAGAGGATAGAGGATAGGATAGAGGATTGGATGGAGGATAAGATAGAGGAAAGAGGATAGGATAGGATAGGATAGAGGATAGGATAGAGGGTAGGATAGTGGATAGGATAGGATAGAGGATAGGATAGAGGATAGAGGATAGGATAGGATAGAGGATAGGATAGAGGATAGAGGATTGGATAGAGGATAGGATAGAGGATAGGATAGAGGATAGGATAGGATAGAGGATAGTGGATAGGATAGAGGATAGAATAGAGGATAGGATAGGATAGAGGATAGAGGGTAGGATAGAGGATTGGATAGAGGATAGGATAGAGGATAGGATAGGATAGAGGATAGTGGAGAGGATAGAGGATAGAATAGAGGATAGAGGATAGGATAGAGGATTGGATAGAGGAAAGAGGATAGGATAGAGGAGAGAATAGAGGATAGGATAGAGGATAGGATAGTGGATAGAGGATAGGATAGAGGATTGGATAGAGGAAAGAGGCAGGATAGAGGATAGGATAGAGGAAAGAGGATAGGATAGAGGAGAGGATAGAGGATAGGATAGAGGATAGGATAGTGGAAAGAGGATAGGATAGAGGAGAGGATAGAGGATAGGATAGAGGATAGGATAGTGGAAAGAGGATAGAATAGAGGATAGTGGATAAGATCGAGATAGGATAGAGGAAAGAGGATAGGATAGAGGATAGGACAGAGGATAGGATAGAGATAGGATAGAGGAAAGAGGATAGGATAGAGGATTGGATAGAGGATTGGATAGAGGAAAGAGGCAGGATAGAGGATAGGATAGAGGAAAGAGGATAGGATAGAGGAGAGGATAGAGGATAGGATAGAGGATAGGATAGTGGAAAGAGGATAGGATAGAGGATAGTGGATAAGATAGAGATAGGATAGAGGAAAGAGGATAGGATAGAGGATTGGATAGAGGATTCGATGGAGGATAGTATAGAGGATAGGATAGACAGAGGATAGAACAGAGTATAGATGAAAGAATAGAGGATCGGATAGAGGATAGAGTTTTGGATAGAGGATTGGATACAGGATTGGATAGAGGATAGGATAGAGGATAGGAGAGAGGATAGAGGATAGGACAGAGGATAGGATAGAGGTTACGATAGTGGATAAGATAGGAAAGAGGATAGGATAGAGGATAGTGGATAGGATAGGATAGAGGATAGGATAGAGGATTGGATAGAGGAAAGAGGCAGGATAGAGGATAGGATAGAGGAAAGAGGATAGGATAGAGGAGAGGATAGAGGATAGGATAGAGGATAGGATAGAGGATAGTGGATAAGATAGAGATAGGATAGAGGAAAGAGGATAGGATAGAGGATTGCATAGAGGATAGGAAAGAGGATAGAGGAGAGGATAGAGGATAGAGGATAGAATAGAGGATTGGATAGAGGATTGGATAGAGGATAGAGGATAGGATAGTGGATAAGATAGAGATAGGATAGAGGAAAGAGGATAGGATAGAGGATTGGATAGAGGATAGGAAAGAGGACAGAGGAGAGGATAGAGGATAGAGGATAGAATAGAGGATTGGATAGAGGATAGTATAGAGGATAGGAAAGGATAGAGGATAGGATAGACAGAGGATAGAACAGAGTATGGGATAGAGGATAGAGTATTGGATAGAGGATTGAATACAGGATTGGACAGAGGATAGGATAGAGGATAGAGTAAAGGATAGAGGATTGGATGGAGGATAGGATAGAGGATAGAGGATAGGATAGGATAGAGAATAGGATAGAGGATAGAGGATAGGATAGTGGATAGGATAGGATAGAGGATAGAGGATAGTCAAGGATAGATGATAGGTTAGAGGATAGGATAGAGGATAGAGGATAGGATACAGGATTGGGAGGAGGATAGGATAGAGGATAGATTATCGGATAGGATAGAGGATAGCAGAGGATAGAGGATAGGATAGAGGCTATGGATAGGATAGGATAGAGGATAGGATAGAGGATAGGATAGAGGATAGGATAGAGGATAGAGGATAGGATAGAGGATAGGATAGAGGATAGATGATAGGATAGAGGATATGATAGGATAGCATAGAGGATAGGATAGAGGATAGAGGATTGGATAGAGGATAGGATAGAGGATAGAGGGTAGGATAGAGGATTGGATAGAGGATAGGATAGAGGATAGGATAGAGGATAGGATAGGATAGAGGATAGTGGATAGGATAGAGGATAGAATAGAGGATAGAGGATAGGATAGGATAGAGGATAGGATGGAGGATTGGATAGAGGATAGAGGATAGGATAGAGGATAGGATGGAGGATAGAGTAGAGGATAGAGGATAGGATAGAGGATAGGATAGAGGGTAGGATAGTGGATAGGATAGGATAGAGGATAGGATAGAGGATAGAGGATAGGATAGGATAGAGGATAGGATAGAGGATAGAGGGTAGGATAGAGGATTGGATAGAGGATAGGATAGAGGATAGGATAGGATAGAGGATAGTGGATAGGATAGAGGATAGAATAGAGGATAGAGGATAGGATAGAGGATTGGATAGAGGATAGAGGATAGGATAGAGGATAGGATGGAGGATAGAGGAGAGGATAGAGATAGGATAGAGGACAGAATAGGATAGAGGATAGGATAGGATCGAGGAGAGGATCGAGGATCAAGGATGGGATAGAATAGAGGATAGAGGATAGGATAGGATAGCCTCTATGATAGGATAGGATAGAGGATAGGATAGAGGATACGATAGAGGATAGGATGGAGGATAGAGGATAGGATAGGATAGAGGGTAGAGAATAGGATAGAGGATTGGATGGAGGATAAGATAGAGGATAGGATAGTGGATAGGATAGGATAGAGGATAGGATAGAGGATAGAGAATAGGATAGGATTGAGGATAGGATAGAGGACAGAATAGGATAGAGGATATGATAGGATAGAGCAGAGGATCGCGGATAAAGGATGGGATAGAATAGAGGATAGAAGATAGGATAGGATAGCCAATATGATAGGATAGGATAGAGGATAGGATAGAGGATAGGATAGATGATAGAGGATAGGATAGAGGATACGATAGAGGATAGGATGGAGGATAGAGGATAGGATAGTGGATAGAGGATAGGATAGAGGATTGGATGGAGGATAAGATAGAGGATAGAGGATAGGATAGGATAGAGGATAGGATAGAGGATAGGATAGAGGATAGGATAGTGGATAGGATAGAGGAGAGAGGATAGGATAGAGGATAGAGGATAGGATAGAGGATTGGATGGAGGATAGGATATAGGATAGAGGATTGGATGGAGGATAGGATCGAGGATAGAGGATAGCATAGGATGGAGGATAGAGGATAGAGGATAGGATAGAGGATTGGATGGAGGATAAGATAGAGGAAAGAGGATAGGATAGGATAGGATAGAGGATAGGATAGAGGATAGAGGATAGGATAGGATAGAGGATAGGATAGAGGATAGAGGATTGGATAGAGGATAGGATAGAGGATAGGATAGAGGATAGGATAGGATAGAGGATAGTGGATAGGATAGAGGATAGAATAGAGGATAGGATAGGATAGAGGATAGAGGGTAGGATAGAGGATTGGATAGAGGATAGGATAGAGGATAGGATAGGATAGAGGATAGTGGAGAGGATAGAGGATAGAATAGAGGATAGAGGATAGGATAGAGGATTGGATAGAGGAAAGAGGATAGGATAGAGGAGAGAATAGAGGATAGGATAGAGGATAGGATAGTGGATAGAGGATAGGATAGAGGATTGGATAGAGGAAAGAGGCAGGATAGAGGATAGGATAGAGGAAAGAGGATAGGATAGAGGAGAGGATAGAGGATAGGATAGAGGATAGGATAGTGGAAAGAGGATAGGATAGAGGAGAGGATAGAGGATAGGATAGAGGATAGGATAGTGGAAAGAGGATAGAATAGAGGATAGTGGATAAGATCGAGATAGGATAGAGGAAAGAGGATAGGATAGAGGATAGGACAGAGGATAGGATAGAGATAGGATAGAGGAAAGAGGATAGGATAGAGGATTGGATAGAGGATTGGATAGAGGAAAGAGGCAGGATAGAGGATAGGATAGAGGAAAGAGGATAGGATAGAGGAGAGGATAGAGGATAGGATAGAGGATAGGATAGTGGAAAGAGGATAGGATAGAGGATAGTGGATAAGATAGAGATAGGATAGAGGAAAGAGGATAGGATAGAGGATTGGATAGAGGATTGGATGGAGGATAGTATAGAGGATAGGATAGACAGAGGATAGAACAGAGTATAGATGAAAGAATAGAGGATCGGATAGAGGATAGAGTTTTGGATAGAGGATTGGATACAGGATTGGATAGAGGATAGGATAGAGGATAGGAGAGAGGATAGAGGATAGGACAGAGGATAGGATAGAGGTTACGATAGTGGATAAGATAGGAAAGAGGATAGGATAGAGGATAGTGGATAGGATAGGATAGAGGATAGGATAGAGGATTGGATAGAGGAAAGAGGCAGGATAGAGGATAGGATAGAGGAAAGAGGATAGGATAGAGGAGAGGATAGAGGATAGGATAGAGGATAGGATAGAGGATAGTGGATAAGATAGAGATAGGATAGAGGAAAGAGGATAGGATAGAGGATTGCATAGAGGATAGGAAAGAGGATAGAGGAGAGGATAGAGGATAGAGGATAGAATAGAGGATTGGATAGAGGATTGGATAGAGGATAGAGGATAGGATAGTGGATAAGATAGAGATAGGATAGAGGAAAGAGGATAGGATAGAGGATAGAGGATAGGATAGAGGATTGGATGGAGGATAAGATAGAGGATAGAGGATAGGATAGGATAGAGGATAGGATAGAGGATAGGATAGAGGATAGGATAGTGGATAGGATAGAGGAGAGAGGATAGGATAGAGGATAGAGGATAGGATAGAGGATTGGATGGAGGATAGGATATAGGATAGAGGATTGGATGGAGGATAGGATCGAGGATAGAGGATAGCATAGGATGGAGGATAGAGGATAGAGGATAGGATAGAGGATTGGATGGAGGATAAGATAGAGGAAAGAGGATAGGATAGGATAGGATAGAGGATAGGATAGAGGGTAGGATAGTGGATAGGATAGGATAGAGGATAGGATAGAGGATAGAGGATAGGATAGGATAGAGGATAGGATAGAGGATAGAGGATTGGATAGAGGATAGGATAGAGGATAGGATAGAGGATAGGATAGGATAGAGGATAGTGGATAGGATAGAGGATAGAATAGAGGATAGGATAGGATAGAGGATAGAGGGTAGGATAGAGGATTGGATAGAGGATAGGATAGAGGATAGGATAGGATAGAGGATAGTGGAGAGGATAGAGGATAGAATAGAGGATAGAGGATAGGATAGAGGATTGGATAGAGGAAAGAGGATAGGATAGAGGAGAGAATAGAGGATAGGATAGAGGATAGGATAGTGGATAGAGGATAGGATAGAGGATTGGATAGAGGAAAGAGGCAGGATAGAGGATAGGATAGAGGAAAGAGGATAGGATAGAGGAGAGGATAGAGGATAGGATAGAGGATAGGATAGTGGAAAGAGGATAGGATAGAGGAGAGGATAGAGGATAGGATAGAGGATAGGATAGTGGAAAGAGGATAGAATAGAGGATAGTGGATAAGATCGAGATAGGATAGAGGAAAGAGGATAGGATAGAGGATAGGACAGAGGATAGGATAGAGATAGGATAGAGGAAAGAGGATAGGATAGAGGATTGGATAGAGGATTGGATAGAGGAAAGAGGCAGGATAGAGGATAGGATAGAGGAAAGAGGATAGGATAGAGGAGAGGATAGAGGATAGGATAGAGGATAGGATAGTGGAAAGAGGATAGGATAGAGGATAGTGGATAAGATAGAGATAGGATAGAGGAAAGAGGATAGGATAGAGGATTGGATAGAGGATTGGATGGAGGATAGTATAGAGGATAGGATAGACAGAGGATAGAACAGAGTATAGATGAAAGAATAGAGGATCGGATAGAGGATAGAGTTTTGGATAGAGGATTGGATACAGGATTGGATAGAGGATAGGATAGAGGATAGGAGAGAGGATAGAGGATAGGACAGAGGATAGGATAGAGGTTACGATAGTGGATAAGATAGGAAAGAGGATAGGATAGAGGATAGTGGATAGGATAGGATAGAGGATAGGATAGAGGATTGGATAGAGGAAAGAGGCAGGATAGAGGATAGGATAGAGGAAAGAGGATAGGATAGAGGAGAGGATAGAGGATAGGATAGAGGATAGGATAGAGGATAGTGGATAAGATAGAGATAGGATAGAGGAAAGAGGATAGGATAGAGGATTGCATAGAGGATAGGAAAGAGGATAGAGGAGAGGATAGAGGATAGAGGATAGAATAGAGGATTGGATAGAGGATTGGATAGAGGATAGAGGATAGGATAGTGGATAAGATAGAGATAGGATAGAGGAAAGAGGATAGGATAGAGGATTGGATAGAGGATAGGAAAGAGGACAGAGGAGAGGATAGAGGATAGAGGATAGAATAGAGGATTGGATAGAGGATAGTATAGAGGATAGGAAAGGATAGAGGATAGGATAGACAGAGGATAGAACAGAGTATGGGATAGAGGATAGAGTATTGGATAGAGGATTGAATACAGGATTGGACAGAGGATAGGATAGAGGATAGAGTAAAGGATAGAGGATTGGATGGAGGATAGGATAGAGGATAGAGGATAGGATAGGATAGAGAATAGGATAGAGGATAGAGGATAGGATAGTGGATAGGATAGGATAGAGGATAGAGGATAGTCAAGGATAGATGATAGGTTAGAGGATAGGATAGAGGATAGAGGATAGGATACAGGATTGGGAGGAGGATAGGATAGAGGATAGATTATCGGATAGGATAGAGGATAGCAGAGGATAGAGGATAGGATAGAGGCTATGGATAGGATAGGATAGAGGATAGGATAGAGGATAGGATAGAGGATAGGATAGAGGATAGAGGATAGGATAGAGGATAGGATAGAGGATAGATGATAGGATAGAGGATATGATAGGATAGCATAGAGGATAGGATAGAGGATAGAGGATTGGATAGAGGATAGGATAGAGGATAGAGGGTAGGATAGAGGATTGGATAGAGGATAGGATAGAGGATAGGATAGAGGATAGGATAGGATAGAGGATAGTGGATAGGATAGAGGATAGAATAGAGGATAGAGGATAGGATAGGATAGAGGATAGGATGGAGGATTGGATAGAGGATAGAGGATAGGATAGAGGATAGGATGGAGGATAGAGGAGAGGATAGAGGATAGGATAGAGAATAGGAAAGTTGATAGGATAGAGGATAGAGGATAGGATAGAGATAGTATAGAGGAAAGAGGATAGGATAGAGGATAGGATCGAGGATAGGACAGAGAATAGGATAGTGGATAGCATAGAGGATAGGATAGTGGATTGGATAGAGGATAGATGATAGGATAGAGGATAGGATAGAGGATAGGATAGAGGATTGGATAGATGATAGAGGATAGGATAGAGGATAGGATAGAGGAAAGAGCATAGGATAGAGGAGAGGATAGAGGATAGGATATAGGATAGGATAATGGATAAGATAGAGATAGGATAGAGGAAAGAGGATAGGATAGAGGATTGGATAGAGGATAGGAAAGAGGATAGAGGAGAGGATAGAGGATAGAGGATAGAATAGAGGATTGGATAGAGGATTGGATAGACAGAGGATAGAACAGAGTATAGAGGAAAGAATAGAGGATGGGATAGAGGATAGAGTTTTGGATAGAGGATTGGATGGAGGATAGGACAGAGGATAGAGGATAGGATAGGACAGAGAATAGGATAGAGGATAGAGGATAGAGGATAGAGGATAGGTTAGAGGATAGGATAGAGGATAGAGGATAGGATACAGGATTGGGAGGAGGATAGGATAGAGCATAGATTATAGGATAGGATAGAGGATAGGATAGAGGATATGGATAGGATAGGATAGAGGATAGGATAGAGGATAGGATAGAGGATAGAGGATTGGATAGAGGATAGGATAGAGGATAGAGGATTGGATAGAGGATAGGATAGAGGATAGGATAGGATAGAGGATAGGATAGAGAATAGGATAGAGGATAGGATAGAGGATAGGATAGAGGACAGGATAGAGGATTGGATAGGGGACAAGATAGAGGATAGGATAGAGGATAGGATAGAGGATAGGATAGAGGTTTGGATAGAGGACAGGATAGAGGATAGGAAAGAGGATACGATAGAGGATAGGATAGAGGATAGAGGATAGGATAGGATAGAGGATAGAATAGAGGATAGAGGATAGGATAGGATAGAGGATAGGATGGAGGATTGGATAGAGGATAGAGGATAGGATAGAGGATAGGATGGAGGATAGAGTAGAGGATAGAGGATAGGATAGAGGATAGGATAGAGGGTAGGATAGTGGATAGGATAGGATAGAGGATAGGATAGAGGATAGAGGATAGGATAGGATAGAGGATAGGATAGAGGATAGAGGGTAGGATAGAGGATTGGATAGAGGATAGGATAGAGGATAGGATAGGATAGAGGATAGTGGATAGGATAGAGGATAGAATAGAGGATAGAGGATAGGATAGAGGATTGGATAGAGGATAGAGGATAGGATAGAGGATAGGATGGAGGATAGAGGAGAGGATAGAGATAGGATAGAGGACAGAATAGGATAGAGGATAGGATAGGATCGAGGAGAGGATCGAGGATCAAGGATGGGATAGAATAGAGGATAGAGGATAGGATAGGATAGCCTCTATGATAGGATAGGATAGAGGATAGGATAGAGGATACGATAGAGGATAGGATGGAGGATAGAGGATAGGATAGGATAGAGGGTAGAGAATAGGATAGAGGATTGGATGGAGGATAAGATAGAGGATAGGATAGTGGATAGGATAGGATAGAGGATAGGATAGAGGATAGAGAATAGGATAGGATTGAGGATAGGATAGAGGACAGAATAGGATAGAGGATATGATAGGATAGAGCAGAGGATCGCGGATAAAGGATGGGATAGAATAGAGGATAGAAGATAGGATAGGATAGCCAATATGATAGGATAGGATAGAGGATAGGATAGAGGATAGGATAGATGATAGAGGATAGGATAGAGGATACGATAGAGGATAGGATGGAGGATAGAGGATAGGATAGTGGATAGAGGATAGGATAGAGGATTGGATGGAGGATAAGATAGAGGATAGAGGATAGGATAGGATAGAGGATAGGATAGAGGATAGGATAGAGGATAGGATAGTGGATAGGATAGAGGAGAGAGGATAGGATAGAGGATAGAGGATAGGATAGAGGATTGGATGGAGGATAGGATATAGGATAGAGGATTGGATGGAGGATAGGATCGAGGATAGAGGATAGCATAGGATGGAGGATAGAGGATAGAGGATAGGATAGAGGATTGGATGGAGGATAAGATAGAGGAAAGAGGATAGGATAGGATAGGATAGAGGATAGGATAGAGGATAGAGGATAGGATAGGATAGAGGATAGGATAGAGGATAGAGGATTGGATAGAGGATAGGATAGAGGATAGGATAGAGGATAGGATAGGATAGAGGATAGTGGATAGGATAGAGGATAGAATAGAGGATAGGATAGGATAGAGGATAGAGGGTAGGATAGAGGATTGGATAGAGGATAGGATAGAGGATAGGATAGGATAGAGGATAGTGGAGAGGATAGAGGATAGAATAGAGGATAGAGGATAGGATAGAGGATTGGATAGAGGAAAGAGGATAGGATAGAGGAGAGAATAGAGGATAGGATAGAGGATAGGATAGTGGATAGAGGATAGGATAGAGGATTGGATAGAGGAAAGAGGCAGGATAGAGGATAGGATAGAGGAAAGAGGATAGGATAGAGGAGAGGATAGAGGATAGGATAGAGGATAGGATAGTGGAAAGAGGATAGGATAGAGGAGAGGATAGAGGATAGGATAGAGGATAGGATAGTGGAAAGAGGATAGAATAGAGGATAGTGGATAAGATCGAGATAGGATAGAGGAAAGAGGATAGGATAGAGGATAGGACAGAGGATAGGATAGAGATAGGATAGAGGAAAGAGGATAGGATAGAGGATTGGATAGAGGATTGGATAGAGGAAAGAGGCAGGATAGAGGATAGGATAGAGGAAAGAGGATAGGATAGAGGAGAGGATAGAGGATAGGATAGAGGATAGGATAGTGGAAAGAGGATAGGATAGAGGATAGTGGATAAGATAGAGATAGGATAGAGGAAAGAGGATAGGATAGAGGATTGGATAGAGGATTGGATGGAGGATAGTATAGAGGATAGGATAGACAGAGGATAGAACAGAGTATAGATGAAAGAATAGAGGATCGGATAGAGGATAGAGTTTTGGATAGAGGATTGGATACAGGATTGGATAGAGGATAGGATAGAGGATAGGAGAGAGGATAGAGGATAGGACAGAGGATAGGATAGAGGTTACGATAGTGGATAAGATAGGAAAGAGGATAGGATAGAGGATAGTGGATAGGATAGGATAGAGGATAGGATAGAGGATTGGATAGAGGAAAGAGGCAGGATAGAGGATAGGATAGAGGAAAGAGGATAGGATAGAGGAGAGGATAGAGGATAGGATAGAGGATAGGATAGAGGATAGTGGATAAGATAGAGATAGGATAGAGGAAAGAGGATAGGATAGAGGATTGCATAGAGGATAGGAAAGAGGATAGAGGAGAGGATAGAGGATAGAGGATAGAATAGAGGATTGGATAGAGGATTGGATAGAGGATAGAGGATAGGATAGTGGATAAGATAGAGATAGGATAGAGGAAAGAGGATAGGATAGAGGATAGAGGATAGGATAGAGGATTGGATGGAGGATAAGATAGAGGATAGAGGATAGGATAGGATAGAGGATAGGATAGAGGATAGGATAGAGGATAGGATAGTGGATAGGATAGAGGAGAGAGGATAGGATAGAGGATAGAGGATAGGATAGAGGATTGGATGGAGGATAGGATATAGGATAGAGGATTGGATGGAGGATAGGATCGAGGATAGAGGATAGCATAGGATGGAGGATAGAGGATAGAGGATAGGATAGAGGATTGGATGGAGGATAAGATAGAGGAAAGAGGATAGGATAGGATAGGATAGAGGATAGGATAGAGGGTAGGATAGTGGATAGGATAGGATAGAGGATAGGATAGAGGATAGAGGATAGGATAGGATAGAGGATAGGATAGAGGATAGAGGATTGGATAGAGGATAGGATAGAGGATAGGATAGAGGATAGGATAGGATAGAGGATAGTGGATAGGATAGAGGATAGAATAGAGGATAGGATAGGATAGAGGATAGAGGGTATGATAGAGGATTGGATAGAGGATAGGATAGAGGATAGGATAGGATAGAGGATAGTGGAGAGGATAGAGGATAGAATAGAGGATAGAGGATAGGATAGAGGATTGGATAGAGGAAAGAGGATAGGATAGAGGAGAGAATAGAGGATAGGATAGAGGATAGGATAGTGGATAGAGGATAGGATAGAGGATTGGATAGAGGAAAGAGGCAGGATAGAGGATAGGATAGAGGAAAGAGGATAGGATAGAGGAGAGGATAGAGGATAGGATAGAGGATAGGATAGTGGAAAGAGGATAGGATAGAGGAGAGGATAGAGGATAGGATAGAGGATAGGATAGTGGAAAGAGGATAGAATAGAGGATAGTGGATAAGATCGAGATAGGATAGAGGAAAGAGGATAGGATAGAGGATAGGACAGAGGATAGGATAGAGATAGGATAGAGGAAAGAGGATAGGATAGAGGATTGGATAGAGGATTGGATAGAGGAAAGAGGCAGGATAGAGGATAGGATAGAGGAAAGAGGATAGGATAGAGGAGAGGATAGAGGATAGGATAGAGGATAGGATAGTGGAAAGAGGATAGGATAGAGGATAGTGGATAAGATAGAGATAGGATAGAGGAAAGAGGATAGGATAGAGGATTGGATAGAGGATTGGATGGAGGATAGTATAGAGGATAGGATAGACAGAGGATAGAACAGAGTATAGATGAAAGAATAGAGGATCGGATAGAGGATAGAGTTTTGGATAGAGGATTGGATACAGGATTGGATAGAGGATAGGATAGAGGATAGGAGAGAGGATAGAGGATAGGACAGAGGATAGGATAGAGGTTACGATAGTGGATAAGATAGGAAAGAGGATAGGATAGAGGATAGTGGATAGGATAGGATAGAGGATAGGATAGAGGATTGGATAGAGGAAAGAGGCAGGATAGAGGATAGGATAGAGGAAAGAGGATAGGATAGAGGAGAGGATAGAGGATAGGATAGAGGATAGGATAGAGGATAGTGGATAAGATAGAGATAGGATAGAGGAAAGAGGATAGGATAGAGGATTGCATAGAGGATAGGAAAGAGGATAGAGGAGAGGATAGAGGATAGAGGATAGAATAGAGGATTGGATAGAGGATTGGATAGAGGATAGAGGATAGGATAGTGGATAAGATAGAGATAGGATAGAGGAAAGAGGATAGGATAGAGGATTGGATAGAGGATAGGAAAGAGGACAGAGGAGAGGATAGAGGATAGAGGATAGAATAGAGGATTGGATAGAGGATAGTATAGAGGATAGGAAAGGATAGAGGATAGGATAGACAGAGGATAGAACAGAGTATGGGATAGAGGATAGAGTATTGGATAGAGGATTGAATACAGGATTGGACAGAGGATAGGATAGAGGATAGAGTAAAGGATAGAGGATTGGATGGAGGATAGGATAGAGGATAGAGGATAGGATAGGATAGAGAATAGGATAAAGGATAGAGGATAGGATAGTGGATAGGATAGGATAGAGGATAGAGGATAGTCAAGGATAGATGATAGGTTAGAGGATAGGATAGAGGATAGAGGATAGGATACAGGATTGGGAGGAGGATAGGATAGAGGATAGATTATCGGATAGGATAGAGGATAGCAGAGGATAGAGGATAGGATAGAGGCTATGGATAGGATAGGATAGAGGATAGGATAGAGGATAGGATAGAGGATAGGATAGAGGATAGAGGATAGGATAGAGGATAGGATAGAGGATAGATGATAGGATAGAGGATATGATAGGATAGCATAGAGGATAGGATAGAGGATAGAGGATTGGATAGAGGATAGGATAGAGGATAGAGGGTAGGATAGAGGATTGGATAGAGGATAGGATAGAGGATAGGATAGAGGATAGGATAGGATAGAGGATAGTGGATAGGATAGAGGATAGAATAGAGGATAGAGGATAGGATAGGATAGAGGATAGGATGGAGGATTGGATAGAGGATAGAGGATAGGATAGAGGATAGGATGGAGGATAGAGGAGAGGATAGAGGATAGGATAGAGAATAGGAAAGTTGATAGGATAGAGGATAGAGGATAGGATAGAGATAGTATAGAGGAAAGAGGATAGGATAGAGGATAGGATCGAGGATAGGACAGAGAATAGGATAGTGGATAGCATAGAGGATAGGATAGTGGATTGGATAGAGGATAGATGATAGGATAGAGGATAGGATAGAGGATAGGATAGAGGATTGGATAGATGATAGAGGATAGGATAGAGGATAGGATAGAGGAAAGAGCATAGGATAGAGGAGAGGATAGAGGATAGGATATAGGATAGGATAATGGATAAGATAGAGATAGGATAGAGGAAAGAGGATAGGATAGAGGATTGGATAGAGGATAGGAAAGAGGATAGAGGAGAGGATAGAGGATAGAGGATAGAATAGAGGATTGGATAGAGGATTGGATAGACAGAGGATAGAACAGAGTATAGAGGAAAGAATAGAGGATGGGATAGAGGATAGAGTTTTGGATAGAGGATTGGATGGAGGATAGGACAGAGGATAGAGGATAGGATAGGACAGAGAATAGGATAGAGGATAGAGGATAGAGGATAGAGGATAGGTTAGAGGATAGGATAGAGGATAGAGGATAGGATACAGGATTGGGAGGAGGATAGGATAGAGCATAGATTATAGGATAGGATAGAGGATAGGATAGAGGATATGGATAGGATAGGATAGAGGATAGGATAGAGGATAGGATAGAGGATAGAGGATTGGATAGAGGATAGGATAGAGGATAGAGGATTGGATAGAGGATAGGATAGAGGATAGGATAGGATAGAGGATAGGATAGAGAATAGGATAGAGGATAGGATAGAGGATAGGATAGAGGACAGGATAGAGGATTGGATAGGGGACAAGATAGAGGATAGGATAGAGGATAGGATAGAGGATAGGATAGAGGTTTGGATAGAGGACAGGATAGAGGATAGGAAAGAGGATACGATAGAGGATAGGATAGAGGATAGAGGATAGGATATGATAGAGGATAGAGGATAGGATAGAGGATTGGATGGAGGTTAAGATAGAGGATAGAGGATTGGATAGGATAGGATAGAGGATAGGATAGAGGTTACGATAGTGGATAAGATAGGAAAGAGGATAGGATAGAGGATAGTGGATAGGATAGGATAGAGGATAGGATGGAGGATTGGATAGAGGAAAGAGGCAGGATAGAGGATAGGATAGAGGAAAGAGGATAGGATAGAGGAGAGGATAGAGGATAGGATAGAGGATAGGATAGAGGATAGTGGATAAGATAGAGATAGGATAGAGGAAAGAGGATAGGATAGAGGATAGGACAGAGGATAGGATAGAGATAGGATAGAGGATAGGATAGTGGATAGGATAGGATAGAGGATAGGATAGAGGATTGGATAGAGGAAAGAGGCAGGATAGAGGATAGGATAGAGGAAAGAGGATAGGATAGAGGAGAGAATAGAGGATAGGATAGAGGATAGGATAGTGGATAGAGGATAGGATAGAGGATTGGATAGAGGAAAGAGGCAGGATAGAGGATAGGATAGAGGAAAGAGGATAGGATAGAGGAGAGGATAGAGGATAGGATAGAGGATAGGATAGTGGAAAGAGGATAGGATAGAGGAGAGGATAGAGGATAGGATAGAGGATAGGATAGTGGAAAGAGCATAGGATAGAGGATAGTGGATAAGATAGAGTTAGGATAGATGAAAGAGGATAGGATAGAGGATAGGACAGAGGATAGGATAGAGATAGGATAGAGGAAAGAGGATAGGATAGAGGATTGGATAGAGGATTGGATAGAGGAAAGAGGCAGGATAGAGGATAGGATAGAGGAAAGAGGATAGGATAGAGGAGAGGATAGAGGATAGGATAGTGGAAAGAGGATAGGATAGAGGATAGTGGATAAGATAGAGATAGGATAGAGGAAAGAGGATAGGATAGAGGATTGGATAGAGGATTGGATGGAGGATAGTATAGAGGATAGGATAGACAGAGGATAGAACAGAGTATAGATGAAAGAATAGAGGATCGGATAGAGGATAGAGTTTTGGATAGAGGATTGGATAGAGGATAGGATAGAGGATAGGAGAGAGGATCGAGGATAGGATAGAGGATTGGATGGAGGATAGGATAGAGGATAGAGGATTGGATAGGATAGAGGATAGGATAGAGGATAGAGGATAGAGGTTAGGATAGGATAGAGGATAGGATAGAGGACAGAATAGGATAGAGGATCGGAGAGAGGATAGGATTGGATAGAGGAGAGGATCGAGGATCAAGGATGTGATAGAATAGAGGATAGAGGATAGGATAGAGGATAGGTTAGAGGATAGGATAGAGGATAGAGGATAGGATACAGGATTGGGTGGAGGATAGGATAGAGGATAGATTATAGGATAGGATAGAGGATAGGATAGAGGATAGGATGGAGGATTGGATAGAGGATAGAGGATAGGATAGAGGATAGGATGGAGGATAGAGGAGAGGATAGAGGATAGGATAGAGAATAGGAAAGTTGATAGGATAGAGGATAGAGGATAGGATAGAGATAGTATAGAGGAAAGAGGATAGGATAGAGGATAGGATCGAGGATAGGACAGAGAATAGGATAGTGGATAGCATAGAGGATAGGATAGTGGATTGGATAGAGGATAGATGATAGGATAGAGGATAGGATAGAGGATAGGATAGAGGATTGGATAGATGATAGAGGATAGGATAGAGGATAGGATAGAGGAAAGAGCATAGGATAGAGGAGAGGATAGAGGATAGGATATAGGATAGGATAATGGATAAGATAGAGATAGGATAGAGGAAAGAGGATAGGATAGAGGATTGGATAGAGGATAGGAAAGAGGATAGAGGAGAGGATAGAGGATAGAGGATAGAATAGAGGATTGGATAGAGGATTGGATAGACAGAGGATAGAACAGAGTATAGAGGAAAGAATAGAGGATGGGATAGAGGATAGAGTTTTGGATAGAGGATTGGATGGAGGATAGGACAGAGGATAGAGGATAGGATAGGACAGAGAATAGGATAGAGGATAGAGGATAGAGGATAGAGGATAGGTTAGAGGATAGGATAGAGGATAGAGGATAGGATACAGGATTGGGAGGAGGATAGGATAGAGCATAGATTATAGGATAGGATAGAGGATAGGATAGAGGATATGGATAGGATAGGATAGAGGATAGGATAGAGGATAGGATAGAGGATAGAGGATTGGATAGAGGATAGGATAGAGGATAGAGGATTGGATAGAGGATAGGATAGAGGATAGGATAGGATAGAGGATAGGATAGAGAATAGGATAGAGGATAGGATAGAGGATAGGATAGAGGATAGGATAGAGGATAGGATAGAGGTTTGGATAGAGGACAGGATAGAGGATAGGAAAGAGGATACGATAGAGGATAGGATAGAGGATAGAGGATAGGATATGATAGAGGATAGAGGATAGGATAGAGGATTGGATGGAGGTTAAGATAGAGGATAGAGGATTGGATAGGATAGGATAGAGGATAGGATAGAGGTTACGATAGTGGATAAGATAGGAAAGAGGATAGGATAGAGGATAGTGGATAGGATAGGATAGAGGATAGGATGGAGGATTGGATAGAGGAAAGAGGCAGGATAGAGGATAGGATAGAGGAAAGAGGATAGGATAGAGGAGAGGATAGAGGATAGGATAGAGGATAGGATAGAGGATAGTGGATAAGATAGAGATAGGATAGAGGAAAGAGGATAGGATAGAGGATAGGACAGAGGATAGGATAGAGATAGGATAGAGGATAGGATAGTGGATAGGATAGGATAGAGGATAGGATAGAGGATTGGATAGAGGAAAGAGGCAGGATAGAGGATAGGATAGAGGAAAGAGGATAGGATAGAGGAGAGAATAGAGGATAGGATAGAGGATAGGATAGTGGATAGAGGATAGGATAGAGGATTGGATAGAGGAAAGAGGCAGGATAGAGGATAGGATAGAGGAAAGAGGATAGGATAGAGGAGAGGATAGAGGATAGGATAGAGGATAGGATAGTGGAAAGAGGATAGGATAGAGGAGAGGATAGAGGATAGGATAGAGGATAGGATAGTGGAAAGAGCATAGGATAGAGGATAGTGGATAAGATAGAGTTAGGATAGAGGAAAGAGGATAGGATAGAGGATAGGACAGAGGATAGGATAGAGATAGGATAGAGGAAAGAGGATAGGATAGAGGATTGGATAGAGGATTGGATAGAGGAAAGAGGCAGGATAGAGGATAGGATAGAGGAAAGAGGATAGGATAGAGGAGAGGATAGAGGATAGGATAGTGGAAAGAGGATAGGATAGAGGATAGTGGATAAGATAGAGATAGGATAGAGGAAAGAGGATAGGATAGAGGATTGGATAGAGGATTGGATGGAGGATAGTATAGAGGATAGGATAGACAGAGGATAGAACAGAGTATAGATGAAAGAATAGAGGATCGGATAGAGGATAGAGTTTTGGATAGAGGATTGGATAGAGGATAGGATAGAGGATAGGAGAGAGGATCGAGGATAGGATAGAGGATTGGATGGAGGATAGGATAGAGGATAGAGGATTGGATAGGATAGAGGATAGGATAGAGGATAGAGGATAGAGGTTAGGATAGGATAGAGGATAGGATAGAAGACAGAATAGGATAGAGGATCGGAGAGAGGATAGGATTGGATAGAGGAGAGGATCGAGGATCAAGGATGTGATAGAATAGAGGATAGAGGATAGGATAGAGGATAGGTTAGAGGATAGGATAGAGGATAGAGGATAGGATACAGGATTGGGTGGAGGATAGGATAGAGGATAGATTATAGGATAGGATAGAGGATAGGATAGAGGATAGTATAGAGGATAGGATAGAGGATAGAGGATAGGATAGGATAGAGGATAGGATAGAGGATAGGAGAGGATAGAGGATAGGATAGAGGATAGGATGGAGGGAAGAGGATAGGATAGAGGAGAGGATAGAGGATAGGATAGAGGATAGGATAGAGGATAGGATAGAGGACAGGATAGAGGATTGGATAGGGGACAAGATAGAGGATAGGATAGAGGATAGGATAGAGGATAGGATAGAGGTTTGGATAGAGGACAGGATAGAGGATAGGAAAGAGGATACGATAGAGGATAGGATAGAGGATAGAGGATAGGATATGATAGAGGATAGAGGATAGGATAGAGGATTGGATGGAGGTTAAGATAGAGGATAGAGGATTGGATAGGATAGGATAGAGGATAGGATAGAGGTTACGATAGTGGATAAGATAGGAAAGAGGATAGGATAGAGGATAGTGGATAGGATAGGATAGAGGATAGGATGGAGGATTGGATAGAGGAAAGAGGCAGGATAGAGGATAGGATAGAGGAAAGAGGATAGGATAGAGGAGAGGATAGAGGATAGGATAGAGGATAGGATAGAGGATAGTGGATAAGATAGAGATAGGATAGAGGAAAGAGGATAGGATAGAGGATAGGACAGAGGATAGGATAGAGATAGGATAGAGGATAGGATAGTGGATAGGATAGGATAGAGGATAGGATAGAGGATTGGATAGAGGAAAGAGGCAGGATAGAGGATAGGATAGAGGAAAGAGGATAGGATAGAGGAGAGAATAGAGGATAGGATAGAGGATAGGATAGTGGATAGAGGATAGGATAGAGGATTGGATAGAGGAAAGAGGCAGGATAGAGGATAGGATAGAGGAAAGAGGATAGGATAGAGGAGAGGATAGAGGATAGGATAGAGGATAGGATAGTGGAAAGAGGATAGGATAGAGGAGAGGATAGAGGATAGGATAGAGGATAGGATAGTGGAAAGAGCATAGGATAGAGGATAGTGGATAAGATAGAGTTAGGATAGAGGAAAGAGGATAGGATAGAGGATAGGACAGAGGATAGGATAGAGATAGGATAGAGGAAAGAGGATAGGATAGAGGATTGGATAGAGGATTGGATAGAGGAAAGAGGCAGGATAGAGGATAGGATAGAGGAAAGAGGATAGGATAGAGGAGAGGATAGAGGATAGGATAGTGGAAAGAGGATAGGATAGAGGATAGTGGATAAGATAGAGATAGGATAGAGGAAAGAGGATAGGATAGAGGATTGGATAGAGGATTGGATGGAGGATAGTATAGAGGATAGGATAGACAGAGGATAGAACAGAGTATAGATGAAAGAATAGAGGATCGGATAGAGGATAGAGTTTTGGATAGAGGATTGGATAGAGGATAGGATAGAGGATAGGAGAGAGGATCGAGGATAGGATAGAGGATTGGATGGAGGATAGGATAGAGGATAGAGGATTGGATAGGATAGAGGATAGGATAGAGGATAGAGGATAGAGGTTAGGATAGGATAGAGGATAGGATAGAAGACAGAATAGGATAGAGGATCGGAGAGAGGATAGGATTGGATAGAGGAGAGGATCGAGGATCAAGGATGTGATAGAATAGAGGATAGAGGATAGGATAGAGGATAGGTTAGAGGATAGGATAGAGGATAGAGGATAGGATACAGGATTGGGTGGAGGATAGGATAGAGGATAGATTATAGGATAGGATAGAGGATAGGATAGAGGATAGTATAGAGGATAGGATAGAGGATAGAGGATAGGATAGGATAGAGGATAGGATAGAGGATAGGAGAGGATAGAGGATAGGATAGAGGATAGGATGGAGGGAAGAGGATAGGATAGAGGAGAGGATAGAGGATAGGATATAGGATAGGATAGTGGATAGGATAGAGGAAAGAGGATAGGATAGAGGATTGGATAGAGGGGAGGAAAGAGGATAGAGGAGAGGATAGAGGATTGGATGGAGGATAAGATAGAGGATAGAGGATAGGAAAGGATAGGATAGAGGATAGGATAGTGGATTGGATAGATGATAGAGGATAGGATAGAGGATAGGATAGTGGATTGGATAGATGATAGAGGATAGCATAGAGGATAGGATAGAGGAAAGCAGATAGGATAGAGGAGAGGATAGAGCATAGGATATAGGATAGGATAGTGGATAAGATAGAGATAGGATAGAGGAAAGATGATAGGATAGAGGATTGGATAGAGGATAGGATAGAGGATAGAGGATAGGATAGAGGATAGGATTGAAGATAGAGGATTGGAGAGAGGATAGGATAGAGGAGAGAGGGTAGGATAGAGGATAGGATAGAGGATTGGATAGAGGATAGAGGATAGGATAGAGGATAGGATAGAGGATAGGATAGAGGATAGGATAGTGGATAGAGGATAGGATAGGATAGAGGATAGGATAGAGGATAGGATGGAGGATAGAGGAGAGGATAGAGGATAGGATAGAGGATAGGAAAGTGGATAGGATAGTGGATAGGATAGAGATAGGATGGAGGAAAGAGGATAGGATAGAGGATAGGATCGAGGATAGGATAGAGATAGGATAGAGGAAAGAGGATAGGATACAGGATTGGATAGAGGATAGGAAAGAGGATAGAGGAGAGGATAGAGGATTGGATGGAGGATAAGATAGAGGATGGAGGATAGGATAGGATAGGATAGAGGATAGGAAAGAGAATAGGATAGTGGATAGCATACAGGATAGGATAGTGGATTGGATAGAGGATAGAGGATTGGATTGTGGATAAGATAGAGATAGGATAGAGGAAAGAGGATAGGATAGAGGATTGGATAGAGGATAGGAAAGAGGATAGAGGAGAGGATAGAGGATAGAGGATAGAATAGAGGATTGGATAGAGGATTGGATAGAGGATAGAGGATAGGATAGTGGATAAGATAGAGATAGGATAGAGGAAAGAGGATAGGATAGAGGATTGGATAGAGGATAGGAAAGAGGATAGAGGAGAGGATAGAGGATAGAGGATAGAATAGAGGATTGGATAGAGGATAGTATAGAGGATAGGAAAGGATAGAGGATAGGATAGACAGAGGATAGAACAGAGTATGGGACAGAGGATAGAGTATTGGATAGAGGATTGAATACAGGAATGGATAGAGGATAGGATAGAGGATAGAGTAAAGGATAGAGGATTGGATGGAAGATAGGATAGAGGATAGAGGATAGGATAGAGGATAGGATAGAGGATAGAGGATAGGATAGAGGATAGGATAGAGGATAGATGATCGGATAGAGGATATGATAGGATAGCATAGAGGATAGGATAGAGGATAGAGGATTGGATAGAGGATAGGATAGAGGATAGAGGGTAGGATAGAGGATTGGATAGAGGATAGGATAGAGGATAGGACAGAGGATAGGATAGGATAGAGGATAGTGGATAGGATAGAGGATAGAATAGAGGATAGGATAGGATAGAGGATAGGATGGAGGATTGGATAGAGGATAGAGGATAGGATAGAGGATAGGATGGAGGATAGAGGAGAGGATAGAGGATAGGATAGAGAATAGGAAAGTTGATAGGATAGAGGATAGAGGATAGGTTAGAGATAGTATAGAGGAAAGAGGATAGGATAGAGGATAAGATGGAGGATAGAGGAGAGGATAGGATAGGATCGAGGATAGGACAGAGAATAGGATAGTGGATAGCACAGAGGATAGGATAGTGGATTGGATAGAGGATAGATGATAGGATAGAGGATAGGATAGAGGATTGGATAGATGATAGAGGATAGGATAGAGCATAGGATAGAGGAAAGAGCATAGGATAGAGGAGAGGATAGAGGATAGGATAGGATAGGATAATGGATAAGATAGAGATAGGATAGAGGAAAGAGGATAGGATAGAGGATTGGATAGAGGATAGGAAAGAGGATAGAGGAGAGGATAGAGGATAGAGGATAGAATAGAGGATTGGATAGAGGATTGGATAGACAGAGGATAGAACAGAGTATAGAGGAAAGAATAGAGGATGGAATAGAGGATAGAGTTTTGGATAGAGGATTGGATGGAGGATAGGACAGAGGATAGAGGATAGGATAGGACAGAGAATAGGATAGAGGATAGAGGATAGAGGATAGGATAGGATAGAGGATAGGATAGAGGATAGGATAGAGGATAGAGGATAGGATACAGGATTGGGAGGAGGATAGGATAGAGCATAGATTATAGGATAGGATAGAGGATAGGATAGGATAGAGGATAGGATAGAGGATATGGATAGGATAGGATAGAGGATAGGATAGAGGATAGGATAGAGAATAGGATAGAGGATAGGATGGAGGATAGGATATAGAATAGGATAGAGGATAGGATAGAGGATTGGATAGAGGATAGGATAGAGGATAGAGGATTGGATAGAGGATAGGACAGAGGATAGGATAGGATAGAGGATAGGATAGAGAATAGGATAGAGGATAGGATAGAGGATAGGATAGAGGACAGGATAGAGGATTGGATAGGGGACAAGATAGAGGATAGGATAGAGGATAGGATAGAGGATAGGATAGATGTTTGGATAGAGGACAGGATAGAGGATAGGATAGAGGATACGATAGAGGATAGGATAGAGGATAGAGGATAGGATATGATAGAGGATAGAGGATAGGATAGAGGATTGGATGGAGGTTAAGATAGAGGATAGAGGATTGGATAGGATAGGATAGAGGATAGGATAGAGGTTACGATAGTGGATAAGATAGGAAAGAGGATAGGATAGAGGATAGTGGATAGGATAGAATAGAGGATAGGATAGAGGATTGGATAGAGGAAAGAGGCAGGATAGAGGATAGGATAGAGGAAAGAGGATAGGATAGAGGAGAGGATAGAGGATAGGATAGAGGATAGGATAGAGGATAGTGGATAAGATAGAGATAGGATAGAGGAAAGAGGATAGGATAGAGGATAGGACAGAGGATAGGATAGAGATAGGATAGAGGATAGGATAGTGGATAGGATAGGATAGAGGATAGGATAGAGGATTGGATAGAGGAAAGAGGCAGGATAGGGGATAGGATAGAGGAAAGAGGATAGGATAGAGGAGAGAATAGAGGATAGGATAGAGGATAGGATAGTGGATAGGATAGTGGAAAGAGTATAGGATAGAGGAGAGGATAGAGGATAGGATAGAGGATAGGATAGTGGAAAGAGGATAGGATAGAGGATAGTGGATAAGATCGAGATAGGATAGAGGAAAGAGGATAGGATAGAGGATAGGACAGAGGATAGGATAGAGATAGGATAGAGGAAAGAGGATAGGATAGAGGATTGGATAGAGGATTGGATAGAGGAAAGAGGCAGGATAGAGGATAGGATAGAGGAAAGAGGATAGGATAGAGGAGAGGATAGAGGATAGGATAGAGGATAGGATAGTGGAAAGAGGATAGGATAGAGGATAGTGGATAAGATAGAGATAGGATAGAGGAAAGAGGATAGGATAGAGGATTGGATAGAGTATTGGATGGAGGATAGTATAGAGGATAGGATAGACAGAGGATAGAACAGAGTCTAGATGAAAGAATAGAGGATCGGATAGAGGATAGAGTTTTGGATAGAGGATTGGATACAGGATTGGATAGAGGATAGGATAGAGGATAGGAGAGAGGATAGAGGATAGGATAGAGGATTGGATGGAGGATAGGATAGAGGATAGAGGATTGGATAGGATAGAGGATAGGATAGAGGATAGAGGATAGAGGATAGGATAGGATAGAGGATAGGATAGAGGACAGAATAGGATAGAGGATCGGATAGAGGATAGGATTGGATAGAGGAGAGGATCGAGGATCAAGGATGTGATAGAATAGAGGATAGAGGATAGGATAGAGGATAGGTTAGAGGATAGGATAGAGGATAGAGGATAGGATACAGGATTGGGTGGAGGATAGGATAGAGGATAGATTATAGGATAGGATAGAGGATAGGATAGAGGATAGTATAGAGGATAGGATAGAGGATAGAGGATAGGATAGGATAGAGGATAGGATAGAGGATAGGAGAGGATAGAGGATAGGATAGAGGATAGGATGGAGGAAAGAGGATAGGATAGAGGAGAGGATAGAGGATAGGATATAGGATAGGATAGTGGATAGGATAGAGGAAAGAGGATAGGATAGAGGATTGGATAGAGGGGAGGAAAGAGGATAGAGGAGAGGATAGAGGATTGGATGGAGGATAAGATAGAGGATAGAGGATATGAAAGGATAGGATAGAGGATAGGATAGTGGATTGGATAGATGATAGAGGATAGGATAGAGGATAGGATAGTGGATTGGATAGATGATAGAGGATAGGATAGAGGATAGGATAGAGGAAAGCAGATAGGATAGAGGAGAGGATAGAGCATAGGATATAGGATAGGATAGTGGATAAGATAGAGATAGGATAGAGGAAAGAGCATAGGATAGAGGATTGGATAGAGGATAGGAAAGAGGATAGAGGAGAGGACAGAGGATTGGATATAGGATAGTATAGAGGATAGGAAAGGATAGAGGATAGGATAGACAGAGGATAGAACAGAGTATAGAGGAAAGAATCGATGATGGGATAGAGGATAGAGTTTTGGATAGAGGATTGGATACAGGATTGGATAGAGGATAGGATAGAGGATAGAGTAAAGGATAGAGGATTGGATGGAGGATAGGATAGAGGATAGAGGATAGGATAGGATACAGAATAGGATAGAGGATAGAGGATAGGATAGTGGATAGAGGATAGGATAGGATAGAGGATAGGTTAGAGGATAGGTTAGAGGATAGAGGATAGGATACAGGATTGGGAGGAGGATAGGATGGAGGATAGATTATAGGATAGGATAGAGGATAGGATAGGATAGAGGATAGGATAGAGGATAGGATAGAGGATAGGATAGAGGATAGGATAGAGGATAGGATAGGATAGAGGATAGGATAGAGAATAGGATAGAGGATAGGATAGAGGATAGGATAGAGGATAGGATAGGATAGAGGATAGGATAGAGGATAGGATAGAGGATTGGATGGAGGATAGGATAGAGGATAGAGGATAGGATAGAGGATAGGATAGAGGATAGAGGATAGGATAGAGGATAGGATAGAGGATAGGATAGAGGATAGGATAGGATAGAGGATAGGATAGAGAATAGGATAGAGGATAGGATAGAGGATAGGATAGAGGATAGGATAGAGGATTGGATGGAGGATAGGATAGAGGATAGAGGATAGGATACAATAGAGGATAGGATAGAGGATAGGATAGAGGATTGGATAGAGGACAGGATAGAGGATAGGATAGAGGATACGATAGAGGATAGGATAGAGGATAGAGGATAGGATAGAGGATTGGATGGAGGATAGTATAGAGGATAGAGGATAGGATATAATAGAGGATAGAGGATAGGATAGAGGATAGGATAGTGGATAGGATAGGATAGAGGATAGGATAGAGGATTGGATAGAGGAAAGAGGACATTATAGAGGATAGGATAGAGGAAAGAGGATAGGATAGAGGAGAGGATAGAGGATAGGATAGAGGATAGTGGATAAGATAGATGAAAGAGGATAGGATAGAGGATAGGATAGAGGATAGGATAGAGGATAGGAAAGAGGATAGAGGAGAGGACAGAGGATAGAGGATTGGATAGAGGATAGTATAGAGGATAGGATAGACAGAGGATAGTACAGAGTATGGAGGAAAGAATAGAGGATGGGATAGAGGATAGAGTTTTGGATAGAGGATAGGATAGAGGATAGGATAGAGGATAGAGGATAGGATAGTGGATCGGATAGGATAGAGGATAGAGGATAGGATAGGATAGAGGATAGGTTAGAGGATAGGATAGAGGATAGGATACAGGGTTGGGAGGAGGATAGGATAGAGGATAGATTATAGGATAGGATGGAGGATAGGATAGGATAGAGGATAGGATAGAGAATATGGATAGGATAGGATAGGATAGGATAGAGGATAGGATAGAGGATACGATAGAGGATAGGAAAGAGGATAGAGGAGAGGATAGAGGATAGGATAGAGGATAGGAAAGTTGATAGGATAGTGGATAAGATAGAGATAGGATAGAGGATAGAGGATAGGATAGAGGATTGGATAGAGGATAGGAAAGAGGATAGAGGAGAGGATAGAGGATAGGATAGAGGATAGGAAAGTTGATAGGATAGTGGATAAGATAGAGATAGGATAGAGGATAGAGGATAGGATAGAGGATTGGATAGAGGATAGGAAAGAGGATAGAGGAGAGGATAGAGGAAAGGATAGAGGATAGGATAGAGATAGGATAGAGGAAAGAGGATAGGATAGAGGATAGGATTGAGGATAGAGTAGAGGATAGAGGATTGGATGGAGGATAGATGATAGGATAGAGGATAGGATAGAGGATAGAGGAGAGGATACAGGATTGGGAGGAGGATAGGAACGAGGATAGATTATAGGATAGGATAGAGGATAGGATAGGATAGAGGATAGGATAAAGGATAGGATAGAGGATAGGATAGAGGAAAGAGGATAGGATAGAGGATAGGATTGAGGAAGGAGGATTGGATAGAGGATGGGATAGAGGATAGAGGATAGGATAGAGGATAGGATAGAGGATAGGATAGAGGATTGGATGGAGGATAGGATAGAGGATAGAGGATAGGATACGATAGAGGATAGGATAGAGGATAGGACAGAGGATAGAGGAGAGGATAGAGGATTGGATGGAGGATAGATGATAGGATAGAGGATAGGATAGAGGATAGGATAGGATAGAGGAAAGAGGATAGGATAGAGGAGAGGATAGAGGAGAGGATATAGGATAGGATAGTGGATAAGATAGAGATAGGATAGAGGAAAGAGGATAGGATAGAGGATTGGATAGAGGATAGGAAAGAGGATAGAGGAGAGGATAGAGGATAGAGGATAGAATAGAGGATTGGATAGAGGATAGTATAGAGGATAGGAAAGGATAGAGGATAGGATAGACAGAGGATAGAACAGAGTATAGAGGAAAGAATAGAGGATGGGATAGAGGATAGAGTTTTGGATAGAGGATTGGATGGAGGATAGGATAGAGGATAGAGGATAGGATAGGACAGAGAATAGGATAGAGGATAGAGGATAGGATAGTGGATCGGATAGGATAGAGGATAGAGGATAGGAAAGGATAGAGGATAGGTTAGAGGATAGGATAGAGGATAGAGGATAGGATACAGGATTGGGAGGAGGATAGGATAGAGGATAGATTATAGGATAGGATAGAGGATAGGATAGGATAGAGGATAGGATAAAGGATAGGATAGAGGATAGGATAGTGGAAAGAGGATAGGATAGAGGATAGGATTGAGGATAGAGGATTGGATAGAGGATAGGATAGAGGATAGAGGATAGGATAGAGGATAGGATAGAGGATAGGATAGAGGATTGGATGGAGGATAGGATAGAGGATAGAGGATAGGATACGATAGAGGATAGGATAGAGGATAGGACAGAGGATTGGATAGGGGACAAGATAGAGGATAGGATAGAGGATAGGATAGAGGATAGGATAGAGGTTTGGATAGAGGACAGGATAGAGGATAGGATAGAGGATACGATAGAGGATAGGATAGAGGATAGGATAGATGATTGGATGGAGGATAGGATAGAGGATAGGATATAATAGAGGATAGAGGATAGGATAGAGGATTGGATGGAGGTTAAGATAGAGGATAGAGGATTGGATAGGATAGGATAGAGGATAGGATAGAGGATAGGATAGGATAGAGGATAGGATAGAGGATAGGATAGTGGATAGGATAGGATAGAGGATAGGATAGAGGATTGGATAGAGGAAAGAGGACAGGATAGAGGATAGGATAGAGGAAAGAGGATAGGATAGAGGATAGGATAGAGGATAGAGGATAGGATAGGATAGAGGATAGGATAGAGGATTGGATAGAGGATCGTGGAGAGGATAGAGGATAGGATAGTGGATAAGATAGAGATAGGATAGGATAGAGGATAGGATAGAGGATAGGATAGTGGATAGGATAGGATAGAGGATAGGATAGAGGATTGGATAGAGGAAAGAGGACAGGATAGAGGATAGGATAGAGGAAAGAGGATAGGATAGAGGATAGGATAGAGGATAGAGGATAGGATAGGATAGAGGATAGGATAGAGGATTGGATAGAGGATAGTGGAGAGGATAGAGGATAGGATAGTGGATAAGATAGAGATAGGATAGAGGAAAGAGGATAGGATTGAGATAGGATAGAGGAAAGAGGATAGGATAGAGGATTGGATAGAGGATTGGATGGAGGATAGGATAGAGGATAGAGGATAGGATAGAGGATTGGATGGAGGATAGGAAAGAGGATAGAGGAGAGGATAGAGGATAGGATAGAGGATTCTATAGAGGATAGTATAGAGGATAGGATAGGATAGAGGATAGGATAGAGGATAGAGGATAGGATAGAGGATTGGATGGAGGATAGGATAGAGGATTGGATAGGATAGAGGATAGGATAGTGGATAGGATAGGATAGAGGATAGAGGATAGGATAGGATAGAGGATAGGTTAGAGGATAGGATAGAGGATTGGATAGGATAGAGGATAGGATAGAGGATAGAGGATAGGATAGTGGATAGGATAGGATAGAGGATAGAGGATAGGTTAGAGGATAGGATAGAGGATAGAGGATAGGATACAGGATTGGGTGGAGGATAGGATAGAGGATAGGATAGGATAGAGGATAGGATAGATAGGATAGAGGATAGGATAGAGGATAGAGGATAGGATAGAGGATAGGATAGAGGATAGGTTAGAGGATAGAGGATAGGATAGAGGAGAGGATAGAGGATAGGATAGAGGATTGGATGGAGGATAGGATAGAGGATAGAGGGTAGAGGATAGGATAGTGGATAGGTTAGGATAGATGATAGAGGATAGGATAGAGGATAGGTTAGAGGATAGGAGAGAGGATAGGATAGAGGACAGGATAGAGGACAGGATAGAGGATAGGATAGAGGATATGGATAGGATAGGATAGAGGATAGGTTAGAGGATAGGATAGAGGATAGGATAGAGGATAGAGGATAGGATAGAGGATAGGATAGAGGATAGAGGATAGGATAGAAGAGAGGATAGAGGATAGAGGATAGGATAGAGGATAGGATAGAGGATAGGATAGAGGATAGGATAGTGGATAGGATAGAGGATAGGATAGAGGATAGAGGATAGGATAGAAGAGAGGATAGAGGATAGGATAGAGGATAGAGGATAGGATAGAGGATAGGATAGAGGATAGGATAGAGGATAGGATAGGATAGAGGATAGGATAGAGGATAGGATAGAGGATAGGATAGAGGATAGGATAGGATAGTGGATAGGATAGAGGATAGGATAGAGGATAGGATAGAGGATAGGATAGAGGATAGGAGAGAGGAAGGGATAGAGGACAGGATAGAGGAGAGGATAGAGGCTAGGAAAGAGGATAGAGGAGAGGATAGGCTTGAGGATTGGATGGAGGATAGTATCGAGGGTAGGAAAGTGGATAGAGGATAGAATAGAGGATAGAGGAAACAATGGAGGATAGGATAGAGGATAGAGGATTGGATAGAGGATTGGATACAGGATTGGATAGAGGATAGGATAGAGGATAGGATAGAGGACAGAGGATAGGATAGAGGATAGAGGAAACAATAGAGGATAGGATGGAGGATAGAGGATTGGATACAGGATTGGATACAGGATTGGATAGAGGATAGGATAGGATAGAGGATAGGATAGAGAATAGGATAGAGGATAGGATAGAGGATAGAGGATAGGATAGCATAGAGGATAGGATAGAGGATTGGATGGAGGATAAGATAGAGGATAGAGGATAGGATAGGATAGGATAGAGGATAGGATAGGATAGAGGATAGAATAGAGGATAGAGGATAGGATAGTGGATAGGATAGTGGATAGGATAGGATAGAGGATAGGATAGAGGATAGAGGATAGGATAGGATAGAGGATAGGATAGAGGATAGGATAGTGGATAGGATAGGATAGAGGATAGGATAGAGGATAGAGGATAGGATAGGATAGAGGACAGTTTAGAGGATAGGATAGTAGATAGGATAGGATAGAGGATAGGATAGAGGATAGAGGATAGAGGATAGAGGATAGGATAGGATAGAGGATAGGATAGAGGATAGAGGATAGGATAGGATAGAGGAAAGGATAGAGGATTGGATAGAGGAAATAGGTTAGGATAGAGGATAGTGGATAAGATAGAGATAGGATAGAGGAAAGAGGATAGGATAGAGGATTGGATAGAAGATAGGAAATTGGATAGAGGATAGAGTTTTGGATAGAGGATTGGATAGAGGATAGGATAGAGGATAGGATAGAGGATTGGATGGATGATAGGATAGAGGATAGAGGATTTGATAGGATAGAGGATAGGATAGAGGATAGAGGATAGGATAGGATAGAGGATAGGAGAGAGGACTGAATAGGATAGAGGATAGGATAGGATAGAGGAGAGGATCGTGGATCAAGGATGTGATAGAATAGAGGATAGAGGATAGGATACAGGATTGGGTGGAGGATAGGATAGAGGATAGATTATAGGATAGGATAGAGGATAGGATAGAGGATATGGATAGGATAGGATAGAGGATAGGATAGAGGATAGGATAGAGGATAGGATAGAGGTTTAGAGGATAGGATAGAGGATAGGATAGAGGATAGGATAGAGGATATGGATTGGATAGGATAGAGGATAGGATAGAGGATAGGATAGAGGTTTAGAGGATAGGATAGAGGATAGGATAGAGGATAGGATAGAGGATATGATAGGATAGAGGATAGGATAGAGAATAGGATAGAGGATAGGATAGAGGATCGGATAGAGGATCGGATAGAGGATTGGATGGAGGATAGGATAGAGGATAGGATAGAGGACAGAATAGAGGATAGGATAGAGGATTGGATAGAGGACAGGATAGAGGATAGGATAGAGGATAGGATAGAGGATTGGATAGAGGACAGAATAGAGGATTGGATAGAGGATAGGATAGAGGATAGGATAGAGGATTGGATAGAGGACAGGATAGAGGATAGGATAGAGGATAGGATAGAGGATTGGATAGAGGACAGAATAGAGGATTGGATAGAGGATAGGATAGAGGATAGGATAGAGGATTGGATAGAGGATAGGATAGAGGATAGGATAGAGGATGGGATAGAGCATAGGATAGAGGATAGGATAGAGGATAGAATAGAGGATAGAGGATAGGATAGAGGATAGGATAGAGGATTGGATAGAGGATAGGATAGAGGATAGAGGATAGGATAGAGGACAGGATAGAGGATAGAGGATAGTATAGAGGATAGGAAAGAGGATAGTTTCGAGGATAGGAAAGAGGATTGGATAGAGGATAGGATAGTGGATAGGATAGAGGTTAGAGGAGAGGATATGATGGAGGAGAAGATAGGATAGAGGAGAGGATCGGGGATCAAGGATGGGATAGGATAGGACAGAGGATAGGAGAGGATAGGATAGGATAGAGGATAGGATGGAGGATAGGATAGAGGATAGGATGGAGGAGACGATCGAGGATCAAGGATGGGATAGGATAGGATAGAGGATAGAGGATAGAGGAAAGGATCGGATATAGGATAGAGGATAGGATAGAGGATAGGATAGAGGATAGGATAGAGGATCAAGGATGGGATGGGATGGGATAGGATAGAGGATATAGGATAGAGGATAGTATAGAGGATCAAGGATAGGATAGGATAGGATAGAGGATCAAGGATGGGATGGGATGGGATAGGATAGAGGATGTAGGATAGAGGATAGGATAGAGGATCAAGGATAGGAAAGGATAGGATAGAGGATAGAGGATAGGATAGGATAGAGGATCAAGGATGGGATGGGATGGGATAGGATAGAGGATGTAGGATAGAGGATAGGATAGAGGATCAAGGATAGGATAGGATAGGATAGAGGATAATCTCTCCCCGCACTCCATGCTCTTTTTAATGAAGTCTCTCCCAGCACTCCGTGCTCTTTTCAATGAAGTCTCTCCCAGCACTCCGTGCTCTTTTCAATGAAGTCTCTCCCAGCACTCCGTGCTCTTTTCAAGAGGTAGCTGTTAGGCTGTTATGGAAGTGAATTGTGCCTTTTCTTTGAAGAGATACTGTTGCCTGACCCGATGGTGCAGGAAGGAGGTTCCATTTCCTTGTCAGTTTAAAAGGAGTCTCTGTTTGGGTTCCTTGGCAATCAAGACAGTTCTTCACAAGTGCAGAGTGCCCAACATCGGAATTAAAAATTTGTCCCAAATTGGATCACCAAGTTCAAACACCTGCATTACAAATTCTTGCTCATTATAGGCCGTACAAGAATGAACATGTTACTGAGTGCTTGTACAAATATGAGCTGATCAGAGAGAGCCAGCATGGATTTATAAAAGCCTAAGTCATATCTAACAAACCTTTTTTTGAATTTTTTGAGGCGGTAGCTAAGACACTAGATAAGGGAGTGTCTATGGATGTTATTTATATGGACTTCCAGAAAGCATTCGAGAAGCGACTGTTAAATATGAGAGCAGGTGGAATTGATGGCAACATATTGGCTTGGGTTGGGAATTGGTTCGGAGGCAGAGAGTGGGGATAATGGGTATGTACTCCAATTGGCAGGGTGTGTCTTGTGATCTACCTCAGTCATCTGTATTGGAGCCTCAGCTTTTCACTATATTTATCAATGACTTAGATGAAGGCATAGAGTGCTATATTCAAGCTTGCTGATGACACTATGTTAGGTGACACAGTCAGTAGTGTAAATGGGAGGAGAAAGTTGCAAAGGGACACTGATAGCTTAAGTGAGTGGGAAAAACGGTGACAGATAAGCGTTCAATGTAAGGAGTGTTAAGTCATTCTCTTTGGACCGAAGGAAGAAAGGTAGATCAAAGTATGTTCGAAATGGTGAGAAACTGGGAACTGTGGAAGAGTGGAAAGATTAGGAGATCCATGTACAGATATCACTATAAACTATTGGACAGGTATAAAAAATAATTAAAAAGGCGAATGGCATGTTAACCTTTGCATCAAGGGGGCTGGAATATTATAGTGGGTGAAAGTTATGCTCAGGTTATATGAAGATCTGGTGAGAGCCTATCTGGAGTATGTGTTCAGTTCTGGACACTGCACCTCTGGAAGGATATATTGACCTCGCAGGGGATGTAGTGCAGATTCACCAAATTTTTTGTTGCCCTTTCCAATAACCAACCAAGTTGCCCAATTCCTTGATAGTGACCCGGGGCAGGATTTAGTTTAGTTTTAGTTTTAGAGATACAGCACTGAAACAGGCCCTTCGGCCCACCGAGTCTGTGCCGACCATCAACCACCCATTTATACTAATCCTACACTAATCCCATATTCCTACCACATCCCCACCTGTCCCTATATTTCCCTACCACATTTGGTGCCGAGATGGGGGTGGGAATGGAGGCGGACAGGCACGATATTTCCCGATGCCAGCTGCCGGTTCCCTGACACAATCCTGATGCCCAGGCATTTTCCTGGAGGCCGGATTGGACGCGGAACAGCTATCTGCCTGCAAGTGGAGGGTAGCTTGTTAAGTCAATTAAGAGGCTGATTAGGCCATTGATCGGAGGCTGACTGGAATTTTCTTGATGGCCTGCGCCCACCGCCCCCACCCCCAGACATGGAGAGCACAGGAGATGCCTGGTGCCAGCTTCCCGGCAGCAGGCCATGGGGCCAACGCTCCAGGATTGTTTTGCGGTCCACTCTGCTGCCACCATACCTACCTGGCCACCTCTGCGGCCATAGTGGTTTAGCAGCTGTGGCCATTTTTAATTGCAAATATTTAAAAAATGCTAATCGGGTCCCTCAAAATGGAGGTGCCCTCTCTTTTCCTTACTTGCAATGGCAGGCTCCTTCAGTGCTGGAGAGCCTCCCATTGGCCCTGCAGCTTCTACAGCCCGCCTTCCATCCTAATTTGATGGCGAGCATGCCCTCTGGCCACTAATTGGCCACTCCAGTAAAAATTGCTGTTGGGTACTGCTCCTGACATGGGGGTCCTGACACAAAACAGAAAATCCTGTCCTGGGATCTTTACCATCCATCCAAGCAAGCAGATCGAGCCTTGGTGTAGCATCTCATTTCTTCTGAAAGACAACACCCCAGACAACGCAGCACTCCCATGCTTTACGTACCAAGAGAATGTTCTCATCCCCAGACATGGGCCTTGAATACACAACCTTGTGACTGATAAGCAAGAGTACCATCAATTGAGCCAAGCTGATGCTGCACCGAGCAGTATCCCTCAGGCACAATCAATATCTTCTGTTGGTGGTGCTGGGACAGGAAGGGGTGCAGAATTCAATTTGACATTTACACCAATCAGTTTTAAAGCAGGACTGAATAATGAAACCAAGGCTGTAATTCATCCCAAAGCTCATTCTTAATATCATCCTGTAGCATTTGTTTAGGCTTGATCCATATTCACACACAATAGCACTGTGAGGTGTTAGTGAGCCTGTCAGGAGGCTACAATCTCAAACAACGACTCCTTTAATCCATCATTTATGGCTCTCTGTACTGGATCAACAAGCCGGCAATTTGTTTCAAATCTCACCATGTCGAGTTGTGGTGTTGAATTTAACAAGACTCCTAGCTCCTGCTCAGCACTAGAAAAAAATGATTATGAAATACGATTGTCAGACCTGCCACCTTGCCGATGAGACCTTAAACCAAGGCCCCACCTGCCATCTCAGGTGAACATATAAAATCCCACACCACTCTTCAAAGAAGAACAGGGGAATTCTCCCCACTGTACTGGCCTATATCATCACTGAAAAAAACAGATTATTTAGGAACATAGAAAATAGGTGACGGAGTCATTCAGCCCCTTGAGCCTGCTCCGCCATTCATCTAGATCATGGCTGATCTACCTCGACACCACTTTCCCACACTATCCCCATATCCCTTGATATCTTTAATATCTAGAAATCTATCCATCACTGTCTTGAATATACTCCATGATTGAGCCGCTACAGTCCACTGGGGGAGAGAATTCCAAAGATTCACTACCCACTGTATGAAGAAATTCCTCCTCAACTCAGTCCTAAATGGCCTACCTCTTTTTCTGAGATTGTGTCCCCTGGTTCCAGACTCCCCAGCCAGTGGAAACATCCTTCCTGCATCTACCCTGTCACGCCCTGTGAGAATTTTGTATGGTTCAATGAGAACACCTCTCATTCTTCTAAACTACAGAGAATAAAGGCCCAGTCTCCTCGGTCTCTCATCATAGGACAATCCCGCCATCCCAGGAATCACTCTGCTGAACCTTCGTTGCACTCCCTCTATGGAAAGTACATTCTTCCTTAGGTAAGGAGACCAAAACTGTACACAATACTCCTGGTGCAGTCTCACCAAGGCTCGATACAATTGCAGCAAGATATCTTTTACTCCTGTACTCAAATCCTCTTGCAATGAAGGCCAACATACCATTTACCTTCCCAATTACTTGCTGCACCTACATGTTAGCTTTCAGTGACTTATGAACAAGGACACCAGGTCCTTTTGGACATCAACACTTCCCAATCTCTCACCATTTAAGAAATACTCTGCATTTCTGTTTTGCCTACCAAAGTGGATAACTTCACATTTTTCCACATTATATTCCTACTGCCATGTTCTTGCCCACTCGCTCATTCTGTATGAATCCTCCTGAAGACTCTTTGCATCCTCCTCACAACTCACATTCCCACCTAGTTTTGTGTCATCAGCAAACTTGGAAATATTACATTTGGTCATTATCTCATTACTGCATGTGGACGCTTGCTGTGTGAAAATTGCCTGCCGTGTTTCCTACAATACAGCAGTGACTACACTTCAAAACTGCAAGGGTGAGATCAAATTGGCTGTGGGGCCTCCCGCAACAGGATCGATTTTGTGAAAATAAATGAAAATAACTTTAAAGTGGGCTAGAAAAATGTAAATGAGGACAGGAAGCTGCAACTTATACTCTCCCATGATGCATTTACGCACAAGTATGGCAAGTCTCATCTCATTAAAACCAAGCCAGCGTGCCATAATTTTAGCAGCTGTAAAGGTCTCAATCATGTAGGAGGTCAAATTGCTGTTGTGCAGCCATTAATCGAGATTGTTTGATTTTACAATCCAGAAAGAGTGGAGTTTTAATTGATCTTTTGATTTAAGGCCCTGACTCTCCAATATTTTTCAAATTATATCGGGTATAATTTGATGGCAGTGGTTGGAGGATGGATGATCCTTTTTGCAGCGGTGAAATTATATTTCATGTATGCTTGTGCTGACCTGTGGTTTGCCCCAGTGCTGTTCCGTTTCATTCTTGGTGCAGAAGATCATGTGTCTTTATTCCCTTAATCACCCCATTCCCCTCATGCCAATTTGGCCTTGTTCCACTGAGAAACAAAGCAAATTCGGAGGCCTGAGCTGGTACTGGGTTGGACATGGGGCCTAATAATAAGTGATTGGGCCACATCCTGGAAACTGAGGCTATGAGTCCAAGCTTTTCAACCTATAAGGTTAGAATCAACATTTTCTTTCCCCTTCTGTATTTTATTGTATTTTTGCCCCCTCTTCTCTTCTAGGCCTTTTCCTCCCCCACTCTCGGCCACCACGTCCCATCTGATGGGACATGGAAAGGGCCAGTGTGTTCTCCAGGTCTTTGTATTTTCTGCTCTTGGGTCAACTATTAAAGAGGTGAGCAAAGACAGGCCTCAGTGACTAATCGACCTGGGGGACACACACAGTACTGAGAGATGCAGAGGTCTGGATGGCTAATGGGTCTGAGTGGCAGTTTTTTGCCCTTTCCTGTGGTGAAATGCTTAGACTTCATTCATCCAATACCTATTTCAAGCCTGAAATTGTGGCTGAGGTTGTGAATTTGGGCATGTGGGTAATTACAGGTGATGGAGGAGGGGACTGTGGTCTGACTAGTGCAATTCTGGATTCACTCTGGCTTCTGTGCTGTTGCCATTAACCACAAATGATGTGGATGTAATAAAATTTGTTGATGCCACCAAGCTGTGTTGTCAGGCAATGAGTATAGAATGTTAAAAGGATTTAGACCGATTAATGTCAATAATGTAAATTAATTCATGCTGAAATGGGAACACTGAAGCATATACGTTAGGAAGGTCTGAGAACTTGGTCTTTAGGGGCATTTAGGTGTCTACCATGGAGCCTTGCAGGCTACAAATAAAGTTAAAATCCCTGTTCCCACTAAGTTGCATCTATCTCACCTAGTTGATACCAATAGATTTCAGTTTTCTGATTTAGGACTTGTCTACTAATGAGGCACTACGCTCAGCTGTTTAGACCCTAAACATTTCCTACATTGCAGCACAGACTACATGTCAAAAGTACTCATTGGCTGTAAAGCAGTTTTGAATGCTCGGAGGTTGTGAAAGGCTTTATATAAATGCAAGCTCTCTCTAATTCTCTCCCCAAACATCTACACTTCTCTCTCCTCCCATAGAACCATAGAAAAATTACAACACAGAAGGAGGCCATTCAGTCCGTGCCGGCCGGAAAAAAAACTAGCCGCCCAATCTAATCCCACCTTCCAGTACCTGGTCCATAGCCTTGCAGGTTACAGAACCTCAGGTACCTTTTAAAAGGATTGAGGGCTTCTGCCTCCACCACCATTCTTGGCAGTGAATTCCAGATACCCACCACCCTCTGGGTGAAAAAGTTAAGATCAGATACTCCTTAAAAACAACCTCTTTGGCAAAGCTTTTAGTCACCATTTCCTAATATTCCTTTCTTTGACTCCATTGTTGTCTGGTCCTGCTTCTATGAAATGCCTGGGATGATTTCCTCCCTTAAAAGTGTTATATAAATGCACACTGTTGTTGTTATGCTGGGGCAGGTAGCAGTGGAGATATGAGAGGATGATACCACAGGGGAAAAACTGTGGAGGAAGATGCAGTGGTCCACCCTATTGAAGGACATAAAGAGGTCAAGTAGGGATGAGGCACTGCGGTCACAATAGCACAGGTCATCATAGGTTATGGTTTCCATGCTTTGGGCTGAGAGCAAGCCTGACTGAAGTGAATGTTGGGAGCAGAGAGTGGCGGTGATGTTGCTTCAGCGATTTTGCAGAAGAAGAGGAAATTGGACTTGAAATCATGGCTGGCAGGTCTGGATGGGTCAACAGTGAGCTATTAATGTCAGAATATGATGATTGCAGTTCTGAAGATAAGGGAGGATGATGATTGGGAAAGGGCCCCCAGTTTATGATTTCCGTATGTATTGGGTTGAACTTTCTTTTATTAATTCATGGGATGTGGGCATCGCTGACAAGGCCAGCATTTGTTGCACATCCCTAATTGCCCTTGAGAAGGTGGTGGTGAGCTGTCTTCTTGAGCTGCTGTAGTCTGAGTGTTGAAGGTACACCCACAGTGCTGTTAGGGAGAGAGTTCCAGGTTTTTGACCCAGCGACAGTGAAGGAACTGTGATATAGTTCCAAGTCAGGGTGGTGTATGACTTGGAGGGGAACTTGTAGGTAGTGCTGTTCCCATTAAAGGCCTGCTTGGGTCTGCAAATAAGACCTGACCTGAGCCCCACAGAACCCCATCCGACCCCAAGCCCATCCCAGCCCGAGTCCTTCCATTTTTCCCCGCACCCAACCCAACCCGACCCGACCCGACCATTAGTTAACCTACCTTTTGTTTTTCACTTTGTTCCTTTCCTGCACAAGCTTAAAATAACTGTAGCAAAACCACCTTTAAAGTCCAAAAGTAAATTAACATTAAAGTCACTTACCTGAGGTGGTGATAGAGCGTGTCCGATCCGGCTCGACCCGACCTGAGTCCAAATGCCAGACCCTGAAGTGCAACCCGACCCATCCTGAACCCGACACATGTCGCTGGTCCCGTTGGGTTCAGTTAGGGTAGCCAGCTTTTAGTTCCCATGCATCTGCTGCCCTTGTCCTTCGAGGCCGTCACAAGTTCCCAGAAATTAGTGAGAAAGACTTTGCAGGGTTGACTGGGCTGCGTATGCTTTTGTTTTGTTCAAATCCAGTACCTAGGTCGATGCTGGGTGGTCCATCCAGATTTATTCCTATGGTTTTTCATAGCGATTTGATACAACTGAGTGACTTGCTAGGCTATTTCAGAGGGCAGTTAAGAGTCACCCACATTCCTATGGGTCCGGAGTCACATATAGGCCACATAGAGTCATAGCATTATACAGCACAGAAACAGGCCCTTCGGCCCATCATATTTGTGCTGGCCATCAAGCACCTAACTATTCTAATTCCATTTTCCAGCACTTGGCCTGTAGCTTTGTCAGCTATGACATTTCAAGCGCTCAGCTAAATACTTCTTAAATGTTGTGAGGGTTCCTGCCTCTACCATCTCTTCAGGCAGTGCATTCCAGATTCCAACCACCCTTTGGGTGAAATGTTTTTTCCTCAAATCCCCTCTAAACCTCCTGCCCCTTACCTTAAATCTATGCCCCCTGGTTATTGACCCCTCTGCTAAGGAAAAAAGTTTCTTCCTATCTAACCTATCAATGCCCCTCATAATTTTGCATACCTCAATTATGTCCCCCCTCAGCCTTCTCCGCTCTAAGGAAAACAACCCTAGCCTTTTCAGTCTCTCTTCATAGCTGAAATGCTCCAGCCCAGGCAACATCCTAGTGAATCTCCTCTACACCCTCTCCAGCACAATCACATCCTTCCTATAGTGTGGTGACCAGAACTGTACACAGTACTCCAGCTGTGGCCTAACTAGCGTTTTATACAGCTCCATCATAACCTCCCTGCTCTTATATTCTATGCCTCAGCTAATAAAGGCAAGTATCCCATATGCCTTCCTAACCACCTTATCTACCTGTGCTGCTGCCTTCAGTGATCTATGGACAAATACACCAAGGTCCCTCTGACCCTTTGTACTTCCTATGGTCCTACCATCCATTGTATATTCCCTTGCCTTGTTAGTCCTCCCAAAATGCATCACCTCACACTTCTCAGGATTTAATTCCATTTGCCACTGCTTCGTCCATCTTACCAGCCCATCTATATCGTCCTGTAATCTAAGGCTTTCCTCCTCACTATTTACAACACCATCAATTTTCGTGTCATCTGTGAACTTACTGATCATGCCTCCTATATTCAAGTCTAAATCATTAATGTACATTACAAACAGCAAGGAACCCAGCACCGATCCCTGCGGTACACCACTGGTCACAGGCTTCCACTCGCAAAAACAACCCTCGGCTATTACCCTCTGCCTCCTGCCACTAAGCCAATTTTGGATCCAAATTGCCAAATTGCCCTGGATCCCATGGGTTCTTACCTTCTTAACCAATCTGCCATGCGGGACCTTGTCAAATGCCTTACTGAAGTCCAAGTAGACTACATCAACTGCTTTACCCTCATCTACACATTTTGTCACCTCCTCGAAAAATTCAATCAAGTTAGTCAAACACGATCTCCCCATAACAAAGCCATATTGACTATCCCTGATTAATCCCTGCCTCTCCAAGTGGAGATTAATCCCGTCCCTCAGAATTTTTTCCAATAGTTTCCCAACCACTGATGTTAGACTGACCATCCTGTAATTAACTGGTTTATCCCTGCTACCCTTCTTAAATAATGGTACCACATTCACTGTCCTCCAATCCTCTGGTACCTCTCCTGTGGCCAGAGAGGATTTGAAACTTTGTGTCAGAGCCCCTGCAGTCTCCTCCCCTGCCTCACATAACAGCCTGGGATACATCTCATCTGTGACTGCAGGGTTTATCCACTTTTAAGCCCACTAAAACAGCTAATACTTCCTCCCTTTCGTCTGGAAAGGATGGCAGGTTTCCTTCCCCAAAGGCCAATAATGAACCAGATGGATATTTTTTTACAACAATCCAGTAGTTTGTAGGTCACCATTACTAGCTCTTTTGTTACTGATTTATTTAGTTAACTGAATTTAAATTCCCCAGCTGGTGTGCTGGGATTTGAACTCATATCTCTGGATCTTTAGTTCTGGCCTCTGGATTACTAGTCCAGTAGCACAACCACTATCTACTATACCCAACAAGGTAAGGTAAGCTTGCCACTGCACTCACTTACCTATGATTGTCCATTACAATATGGAATGATTTTTTTTGCTATACCATCTAGTATCTCATATCTTCTGTAAGGTAACTTCCCCTTTCAATGACAAACAATGCATTTCCAGGTGTATATAAATGGCAATGAGAGCATCAAAATCAGCTGAAAATTCAGCCAAGAGATAATCTGTGATCAAAGGGTTAAACCACATTACATAGCCTCCAAGTCTTTGTCAGTCTGGTCCATCTTCAGAGACCTTCCAGCGAAATGGATTGGAAACTGATTGGATGAACCACGTAGAGCTCGATGGTATTTATTGAATAAACATTAATAAGACCATTCTTCAATTTGGCAGCAGGGGAGTCGGGGTCAATGGGCTTTCTCAGTGCGGCAGTGTAATGCTGAGTCAGCTGTAAGCTCTCTAACAGTCGGATGTCTGATTCATGAACTTTCGTTGCCAAAGCACAGGGTCTGCAACAATGTGAAGATTAACTATCGGAGTTACTGCTTCACAAACCTGGAGCCATAGCATCCAAAATGGACAGTCCATAAAGCTGCCAAAAAGCACTATTTGATCCCTAACATACTGTATCCTAACTTACACCAAGTCCCACTCACCAATCACCCCTGTGTTCACCCGACCTACATTGGCTCCTGCTGCCCAAATACCTAGATTTTAAAATTCTCATTCTCCTGTTCAAATCCCTCCATGCCCTCACCCTTCCTTTCTCTGTAACCTCCTCTAGCCCTATAACCCTCTGTGATTTCTGTGCTCCTCCAACTCTGGCCTCTTGAGCATCCCTGATTTTCCTCAGCCCATCATTGGTAGTTGTGCCTTCAGCTGTCTAAAACCTAAGGAATTCTCTCCCTAAATGTAACCAACTCTCCTTCTTTAAGGGACACTTTAAAATTTACCTCTTTGACCTAGCTTTTGGTCATCTGACCTGATATCTCCTTCTTTGGTTCGGTGTCAATTTCTGGCTGATAACACTCTTGTGAAGCACCTTGGGATGTTTAACTATGTTAATAATGCTACATAAATGCAAATTCTTGTTGTAGCTGGTTGAACCTTCGGATATATTCCCTCACAGCCAGTGCCATGTGCCCTAAACACTACAGCTCATCTCTTCATGGCTGCAATATGTGATTAGTGCCAACATTTTAAAAAGGCGCCTGGGAAAACTTATGTCCGACCACAGCACGTTTTCTTTGTTTTCTCCCCACAAGCATCTTAGGTACAGACTCTCACTGAATTGTTAAGAATATGATCCTCTTCGAGTCATAGAATGATACAACACTGAAACAGGCCCTTTAGCCTATCGTGTCCGTGCCGACCATCAAGCATCTAACTATTCTAATCCCATTTTCCAGCACTTGGCCCGTAGCCTTGTATGCTATTTTATTTTATTAATTTAGAGATACAGCACTGAAACAGGCCCTTCGGCCCACCGAGTCTGTGCTGACCAACAACCACCCATTTATACTAATCCTACATTAACCCCATATTCTCGACCACCTACCTACACTAGGGGCAATTTACAACGGCCAATTTACCTATCAACCTGCAAGTCTTTGGAGGTGGGAGGAAACCAGAGCACCCGGAGGAAACCCACGCAGACACAGGGAGAACTTGCAAACTCCACACAGGCAGCACCCAGAATTGAACCCGGGTCGCTGGAGCTGTGAGGCTGCGGTGCTAACCACTGCGCCACTGTGCCGCCGCTATCGAATGTGTTAGGATAGCACAATGCAAAGATATCACTGAGCTAAAACAGAACTGTGTCCTGAGTTAAGAAGACACTGTGCGAAGGTGGCACGTACCTTGAGTTGGAACCATGCTTAGATGGCACTGTGTTGAGGTGTCATTCCACTATAGATGACCCCTAAAATTGATCTATTCTAAGATTGTGTTGTGTCAACATGGCAGTATGCTAACACAGCATTATATAAGATGGCTCTGTGCTAAGATAACACTGTACTAACCTGGAAATAGATTAAGATATTAAGATATTAAGATAAGTGCCAGGCTGGCACTGCAATAGCATGCTATTGAACCAAGATAATACTGTGCCTACATGGAATTGAACTAAAATAGGAAGATCGCACTATTCTAAGATGGCACTATACTGACTTGGCACTGTACTAAAATGGCATTTTACTCAGAAAGCACAGTACTAATATGGTTCTGCACTAATATGAACAGTGCAGTAAGAAGTCATTGTACTAAGGTTTGTAGGGAGTGCAGGGCAGAGCTACAACACGGGAAGCCCCAGTTCTTAGGCCTGCACTTCTTGTGAGCACTGCTCCCCACTGGAAAGGGAGGGATTAAAGGACCAACCCTTAAGAGCACACTGAGCAATGGCAGCGTTTTGAGATGGCACCAAGCTGTGTGCCAGAAATATTGAGAAGACAATGCCAAACTGGCCTTTGTTTAAATTTCTGATCTCTTGTGTTTGCAGCTTGCTGCTTTAATTTCTCATTTCAACAAGTTTTCCTGTTTTGTTTGTGTGAGAAAGAAAGAAAGGGAGATTTGCATTTCTATAGCACCGTTTAGGGACTTCAGGACATCCCAAAATGCTTTACAGTCAATGAAGTACTTTTTGAAGTGTAGTTGCTGTTGTAATGTAGGAAATGCAACAATCAATATGCACACAGCAAGATCGCAGAAACAGCAATGTGATAATGACCAGATAATCTGTTTCTTTGATGATGATTGAGGAACAAATATTGGCTAGGACACCAGGGATAACTCCCCTGCTCTTTCTTGAAAGAATGTTGTGGGATCTTTTACATCCAGCCAATCGGGCAAATGGGGCTTTGTTTTAATGAGCTGGATTTTTGGCCTCCGATAGGACTGTGTTTGGAGGCAGGCAGGGCTGAAAGTTAGTCCCGTGGGCTGGCGTGCCACTTTCCTGGCTCCATCCCACCTCCAGGATATTTTTGTGGAGGAGGGATTAGTGCTGGCAGGGGTACCTGCCCCCATGCAGCTGATAGTCAATCAGGCTCATTAATAGCCCTATTAAGTCCAACTAAAGGAGACCGACTGGAATTTTCCAGTCGGCCTCCATCTTCCCACAATGGTGAGGGGCCAGTTTAGGTGCATGGAGGCGGTCACCCAGCGGCAGGCCCGGAGGCCCTTCCTGCTTGCCTGGTGCAAGAGCAGCCACAAGCCTCCCTGTAGGGGGATTGTGCCCCACATGGCCCAATCCTCACAATGCTGGCCTGGCTGCAAGAACCATTTATGAATTAAAGATTTTAAAAAGTTGGAGAGAGGGCATTTCCATGTTGAAGCTCCCTCTCAGTTACTTACCCTCCATTGCAGCCAGCTGCGTATCTCAAGCTGGAAGGCCTGTGATTGGCCCTTCAGCTTCAAGAGTCCACTCACTGCCCTTAATTGAACAGGGAACCTGTCTCCATGCCAATGAAGGGGGTCCTGCCCCCGCCCCCTGTGAAAATCCCAATGAGTGACTGTTTCCTCCCAGGGTGCAGTTCGAGACCTGGAAACAGTCTCAAATTCCGTTTCCCACCCCTGCAGGGAAAATCCAGTCCAATGTCTCAATCGAAAGATGGCACCTCTGACAGTGCAGTGCTCCCTCAGTAATACACTGGAGTGTCGGCCTTGCTATTTATACTCAAGCCCTGGAGTGAGACTTGACCCCACAACCTTCCAACTCAGCGATAAAATTGCTACCAGCTGATCCACAGTTCATCCAGATCATTTCCTCCTTCATCATTCACTCATCCTCTTGTCCCTTTGATGGTGCTTCATCCTCTCACTGATGATCTTTTATATCATTCCAACAGTTTACTATTAAGCAGTCTGCAGGTCATTTAACCCAGTTACTTCATCACTTGATTGCCTTATCTGTTGATATCTACTCTCTCCCCTTGCTCCCTTCGCTTTCCATTTTATCCAGTCTTACTAAGATATTTGCTTTGTAGTCTTCAGTTCTGACAAAAGGTGGAAAATTGCAACATTATGACCTGCCATGTATTTCTGGCATTTCTTTGTCCACAACCACCATGACCTCTGGCCTCTGGCCCTGCTTGGCTGCCCTCGATTCTGACCCCTGGTGCAAATTGAGTGAAGTAAAATACAGTTTCCTTAGCATTGTCCTCTCTCAACTCAACAAACATAAACTTGGCCCGAAATAAAAATGGTCAGCTGACTTTGCCAGAAAATTCGTCGAGCCATAAGCTCTCTGTGCTGTGAGTTAAATTAAAATGGACAACAACAACAAAAAATCAACTTCAATTTAAATTGAAGTAAAAAGGGAACAAGAGAATCTAACGACATGACAGGCATTCATTATTGATATTTTGTATTTGGGATCAATAGTGTTTTTCTGTAGAGCTTCCAGAATATTCAAGAGGCGACTTTCTGATAATAATTAAATTTTTTAATTTTTGTTTTGATTTGATTTTTTTGCACATTTCCTGATGTCAGGTAATCCAGGGCCAGGCATCCTTCATTACTCAGGTGGTTGGGTGGGAGCCCTGTTCTCCCATGGCTCCCTAAACCTCTCTGCCTCTCCTCCTTTAAGGCACTCCTAAAATCTACCTCTTTGACCAAGCTTTTGGTCACCTGTCCTAATATCTTCCTGTGTGGCTCTGTGTCAGATTTATTTGTGACAACACTTCTGTGAAAAACCTTGGGACATTTTACTCAGAGGAAGAAAGAAAGACTTGCATTTCTATAGCAGCATTCTTGAGCGCAAGCCGAACCAAAGCATTTTACAGCCAATGAAGGAGTTTAGAAGTGTAGTCACTACTGTAATGTAGAGAAACACGGCAGCCAGTTTGTGCATAGCAAGATCCCACAAGCAACAGTCTGGTAATGACCTGATAACTATCTTTAACAAAAGCAAAATACTGCAGTTACTAGTAATCTGAAATCTAAACGGAAAGTGATGGAAATACTTGGCAGGTCTGGCAGCACCTGTGGAAAGTGAAACAGAGTTAATGATTCAGGTCGATGACCTTTCATGAGAACACTGAAATGTTAACTCTGTTTCTCTCTCCACAGATGCTGCCAGACCTTCTGTGTATCTCCAGCATTTTCTGTATTGATCTTTCATGCTCACCTTGGTTTAACATCTCAGCCGAAAGACGATGTTATAAATGTTAGTTAAATGCATGTTGTTGTTTCGCTGGGCTAAGCTGTATGCAAGAGCAACTTGGAATGACTGAGGAAAATATTCCCCCTCTCTCCCTCCCTCTTTGTGAGCTCTTTTCTTTCCGACAGCCAGGCTGAGATTGGCAGCTCATCCCCATGCAGAATGTCAGATGTGAGCTTGTATCTAACTGATGCTTGGGGCATTGTGTTACTAACACCACTGCACTGCTAATCTCAAGAAAAACTGAAAGCGTTGCACAGCAAAACAGATTGCTAGCTTCTAAGAACCTGGAATATTTATGATGTTTTACCTGTTTATAGCGGACATGGGTTAGTGGAGGAGGGGGTGCGGGGTTGTGGGGAGGGAGGGGTGGGTAAGGGTAAGAGAGGACCTTCTATGTAGTTGGCGTGTCACCCATGAATGGAGAGAGCATACTATCTAGGCTGACACTACCATGCAGTATTGAGGGAGACCTGCACTGTCAAATGAGACATGCAACATCAGCCTGCTCGGTGGGAGGTGAAAGATCCCACTGCACTAGTCAAAGACAAGCAGGAAGTTCTCGCAGAATTCCAAGCAGCATTCTGCTCACAATGAAAAGGAGCTCATTCGTTCAGTCATTGTTGAGGGAACCTTGCTATCCACAGATTGGCTGCTCTATTTGCCAGCAAACGAACAATAAACAACAAACCAAAACCCACAAGAAGCATTGCATTGACTGGGAAACACTTGGGGATCTTCAGAGAAGTGAACGCTGCTACATAAATGCAAGTTCTTTCTGTCATTAAATTGGAGGTGGTTTACTGTGTATCTAACCCATTTTTTTTCTGTACCTGCCCTGGGAGTGTTTGATGGGACAGTGTAGAGGGAGTTTTACTCTGTATCTAACCCTTTTTTTTTATATTTTTCTTTTGTCGAGAGGGCCTTTATTCCTCAGGCCCCCTTTATATACATATTTTTAGAATAACTTTATTAAAATCGAATAAATAAACAAAAAACTCAAATTAAAATGCCATTCTCGGCGTCGACGATGCACTCCAGTCCTTGCCTGGGCCCACCAGTCGTGGAAGGCCTCAAGCGTACTGGCAGACACAGCATGCTCTTTATCCAGGGACACCCGGGCGTGAATGTAACCACGGAAAATGGGCAGGCAATCAGGGAGGACGGACTCTCCGACGGCCTGCAGCCTTGACCTATAAATTGCCACCTTGGCCAGGCCCAGGAGCAGACTGACAAGGAGCTCCTCCTCCCTAAGGGTAGCAGGGATAAACCAGGTAATTACAGGCCGGTCAGTCTAACATCAGTGGTTGGGAAACCATTGGAAAAAATTGTGAGGGACAGGATTAATCTCCACTTGGAGAGGCAGGGATTAATCAGGGACTGTTCCTGTGCTGTAATTTTCTTTGTTCTTTGTTCTTTGATAGTCAGCATGGCTTTGTCAGGGGGAGATCGTATCTAACTAACTTGATTGAATTTTTTGAGGCGGTGGCGAAATGTGTAGATGAGGGTAAAATAGTTGATGTAGTCTATATGGACTTCAGTAAGGCATTTGATAAGGTCCCGCATGGGAGATTGGTTAAGAAGGCAAGAGCCCATGGGATCCAAGGCAATTTGGCAAATTGAATCCAAAATTGGCTTAGTGGCAAGAGGCAGAGGGTAATGGTCGAGCGTTGTTTTTGCGAGTGGAAGCCTGTGACCAGTGGTGTACCACAGGGATCGGTGCTGGGACCCTTGCTGTTTGTAGTGTACATTAATGATTTAGACGTGAATATAGGAGGTGTGATCAGTAAGTTCGCAGGTGACACGCAAATTGGTGGTGTCGTAAATAGTGAGGAGGAAAGCCTTAGATTACAGGATGATATGGATGGGCTAAGATGGGCGGAGATGGAAGGCATATGGGATACTTGCCTTTATTAGCCGAGGCATAGAATATAAGAGCAGGGAGGTTATGATGGAGCTGTATAAAATGCTAGTTTGGCCACAGCTGGAGTACTGTGTACAGATCTGGTCGCCACACTATAGGAAGGATGTGATTGCACTGGAGAGGGTGCAGAGGAGATTCACCAGGATGTTGCCTGAGCTGGAGCATTTCAGCTATGAAGAGAGACTGAAAAGGCTAGCGTTATTTTCCTTAGAGCAGAGAAGGCTGAGGGGAGATATGAAGTATACAAAATTATGAGGGGCATTGATAGGGTAGATAGGAAGAAACTTTTTCCCTTAGCGGAGGTGTCAATAACCAGGGGGCATAGATTTAAGATAAGGTGCAGGAGGTTTAGAGGGGATTTGAGGAAAATTTCTTTCACCCAGCGGGTGGATGGAATCTGGAATGCACTGCCTGAAGAGGTAATAGAGGCAGGAACCCTCACAACATTTAAGAAGCATTTAGATGAGCACTTGAAATGCCACAGCATACAAGGCTATGGGTCAAGTGCTGGAAAATGGGATTAGAATAGTTAGTTGCTTGATGGCCGGCACAGACACGATGGGCCAAAAGGCCTGTTTCTGTGCTGTATAGCTCTATGACTATGACTGATTTGTATTGTGGATATATGTTCCCTTTTTGATGATGTTTTTCTTCAGGTATTTTTCAGTCCACCTCGAACTGAAGGAAAGAGCTCGAATTTATATAGTTCCTTTCACAACCTCAGGAAATCTCAAAGTTCCTACAGCCAATGAGATACTTTTGAAGTGTAGTCACTGTTGTGATATAGGAAACGTGAGAGAAAATTTGTGCACAGCAAGATCCCACAAAAAAGCAAAGAGGCAATGACTAGATCATCCGATTTTGTGGTGTTGATTGAGGGATAGATATTGGCCAGGGCATCAGGGAGAACTCCCCTGCTCTTCTTCAGAATAGTGCCATGGGATCTTTTACATCTGCCTGACAAGGCAGAATGGGCCTTGCTTTAACATCTCAGACAAAAGACAGCACCTCTGATAGGTTGGCCAGCAAAGGGCCTGGAGGAAGATGGCAGCAACCACAAAGACAGCGGGAACAGGGAGTTAAGTCACTCCCCACCGTTTTCAGATCACTGCCAACCTGTTTACCAAACTACGGGCAATGATGGGCAGGAAATGCCCCTCTGGTGCTTCCACCCTGTCCCACAACTGCAATATCTTGAGCATCATGATACACAAGCTCCGTAATCCAACCAAAACCATTTGATCTCCTGGGGGAGGTGAAACACCAGGTAAAATCCCAGGGCTTATTAGTGGAAAAAGCCTGGAAAATTCTTCTCCGACTCTCCCCCACACCCATACCACCTCCCCCCCCACCCCCTTCCCATCTGAGGCAATCAAATCGAGTTCAGGAGATTACTCTGGCTCTGATTGATGTTACCAGGTTACATCCCACTTGTAAGGGGTGAACTCCGTCCCAGCCTGAAACAGGCCCAGCAATCGCTTGAAGGAATTCAGCAAATCATCAATCAGCCAAAGGCCTCAAAATCTACCCATTAAAGTTGCAATGCCCTCTGAAGGAGTGAAGTCAACACAGGCTGATGGGTTCACTCGCTGACTTGTGGGAATGATTTAAATTTTGGTCACAGACTAACCCTTTTCTGGCCTGCTGTCAACCAGACCTGATCCCAGTGCTGCACAGGCCTGAGTCCTTGGCTCCCCTCACCCCTCCCTCACCTCCACTGCACTCCCCTCCCAAAGCAGGTTCTGCAGCATTGGTAGGATTGTCACCAGAATCCCATCCAAAAACATTTAACTTAGACCAAACTGGTGAAGCATGCCAAGTTTTAGCAACACATACTTCAAGCAAGCAGCAGTCTATCTCTTTTTGTCATTTGTTCATAGGATGTGGGCATCGCTGACAAGGCCAACATTTATTGCCCATCCTGAATTGCCCTTGAGAAGGTGGTGGTGAGCTGCCTTCTTGAACTGCTGCAGTCCATGTGGGGTAGGTATATCCACAGTGCTGTTAGGAAGGGAGTTCCAGGATTTTGACCCAGTGACAGTGAAGGAATGGTGATATAGTTCCAAGTCAGCATGGTATGTGGCTTGGAGGAGACCTTGCAGGTGGTGGTGTTCCCATGCATTTGCTGCCCTTGTCCTTCTAGACAGTAGATGTCGTGGGTTTGAAAAGTGCTGTCAAAAGAGCCTTGGTGAGTTGCCGCAATGCATCTTGTATATGGTACACACTGCTGCCACTGTGCATCGGTGGTGAAGGGAGTGAATGTTAAAGGTGGTAGATGGGGTGCCAGTCAAGCAGGCTGCTTTGTCCTGGATGGTGTCAAGCTTCTTGAATGTTGTTGGAGCTGTACCCATCCAGGCAAGTGGAGAGTATTCCATCATACTCCTGACTTGTGCCTTGTAGATGGTGGACAGGTTTTGGGGAGCCTGCCATGCTTAATGACAATGAGGCAACCCTGAATGATTTTTCTTCCTCGTAACCCAGGAAATATTGAGGCTAATTGTCATAGGGATACAGCACTGAAACAGGCCCTTCGGCCCACTGAGTCTGTGCTGATCATCAACCACCCATTTATACTAATCCTACATTAATCCCATATTCCCTACCACATCCCCACCTTCCCTCAATTCTCCTCCCACCTACCTACACTAGGGGCAATTTACAATGGCCAATTTACCTATCAACGTGCAAGTCTTTGGCTGTGGGAGGAAACCGGAGCACCCGACGGAAACCCACACGGTCACAGGAAGAACTTGCAAACTCCGCACAGGTAGTACCCAGAACTGAACCCATGTTGCTGGAGCTGTGAGGCTACAGTGCTAACCACTGCACCACTGAGCCACCCCTTTGTAGCATCCTCTCCGTCACTCCAGACGGGATCAACTGGATTGAATTGAGGCTGGGACCTTCTTCATGTGTGTGATTGTGAGCGGCTCTTTTTCTAGGTTGTTATCGGGAGAGGGCCTCAGGTTAATTTGCCCAATGCAGCCATGACAGGTGTTGTATATGAAAAGATTACAGTAAAGGCAGTCACTCGCATTGTTGCCGTGTAGTGTCAGCCATGGTTTAGTGAATGGTGTTCTTACCTTTCTGTTAGAAGGTTGTGGCTTCAAGCCTCAATCCAGAGACTTGAGCACATAATCCAGACTGACAGTCCAGTGCAGTGCTAAGGGAGTGTGGAGGTGCTGTAATGAGATGTTAAAACAAGGTCCTGATGCTGTCTTAGGTGAACATAAAACATCCCACAATAATATTCAAAGGAGAGCAGGGCCATTCGCCCCCCTGTGTTTTGGCTAGTATTTATCTCGCAATCAAAATCACTGAAACAAATTATCCGCTCTTTCACCCTTTCCTGTTTCTGGGAGCTTGCTGTGCACAAATTGGCTGCTACATTACAACAGGGTCTGCACTCCAAAGTACTTCATTGATTGTAAAGCACTTTCGGACTTCCTGAAGTTGTGGAAGGTGACATATAAATTCAAGTTCTTTCTTATTTCGCCTGTTACTTGCAGGCAAGGGTTAACATTCAGGCTGAAAATGATCAGATCCAAATCGGATCAGACACCCAAATAGAAAAAGAAATGCTTTATATTTAAACAAGCCTTTTGATGTAGGCCTCCGAGAAGGCTGAGGGAAACGATAGACGACAGCTTTAATTTCTGTCAGGGACTCATTTAGAAAAATTCCTGTGCAAAAAAAAATGATTGACTGCAGGTAGAATCAGATAGGATTTTAACAGGCTATTTTGCTCAGGACTAACCCCTCCTGTCACTGCAGCTGTCAGCTAGTCAATGCTGGTAATGAAAGGAAAAATATTTTATTCAGATTTATTAATTGTAAATTAAGCGTGTCTGCCAAGTAGAGGACAGCTCCCTGCGATCTGTCAATGTTGAGGCACATGTTGTGGGCTTCAGGAGCCATTTGTCTTGTTGTCTCTGACAGCGGTGGCTTCCCTCCGCTACTCAGCACAGACCATCCTGGGAGTTTTCAACTGGAAGAAACATAACCAGACAAACCACATCATGTTTTAGTGAGGAAAATGGCATTGCAGTGGGTGAAGGGGGGGGGGGGGTAGTGGTGCAGTTCAATCTCATTCCTCCTTGACTGCCTGCGCTGTGAGCAGCACAGGTCTTGACGGGGAGTCTTTGTGACGTTCCGTGGTTAAGCTTTAAACGGTGACTGTGTTTACTTCTGGCCACTGTATTTCAAGAATGCTGATATTGGCCTTGGAAGGGGGTGCAGCACAGATTTACCAGAATGATACCGAGGATTACATTTTGAGAGCAGGTTGCATTGACTCGGCTTGTTTTCCTTTGAGTGTAAAAAAAAATGATGCGGTAGAGGTGTTTAAAATGATGAAAGGATTTGATAAGAGTAGATAGAGATTAACTATTTCCTCTGATGGGCGAAGCCCAGACCAAGGGGCATAACCTTATAATTCGAGCCAGGCCATTCAGGGGTGATGTCAGGAAGCACTTCTTCACACAAAGGGTAGTGGAAATTTGGAACTCTCTCCCCTCATCGCTGTCGAGGCTGGGGGGGGTGGTTAATTGCTAATTTCAAAGCCGAGGTTGATAGATTTTTGTTGTGTCAAGTTATTAAGGGTTATGGAACCAAGGCGAGTAGTTGGAGTCAAGATACAGATCGGCTGTGATCTAATTGAATGGAGGAACAGTCTCGAGGGGCTGAATGGCCCTCTTGCTGCTCTTACATTCCTCTGATGCCCATTCTGCTTGTGCTGGCGATTCAGGTAGGCTTCAAAGATCCTCAGAAATATTGGGGAGAAGGATGTTCTCCCAGGGTTTTAGACAATGTTCCACCCTCAGCTAACACCACCAAAAAGGAAACATTAACTGGCCAGTCATGCCAGTGGGTTTTATTTTGTGGGATCTTGCTGTGTAAAAGAATGGCTGCAGTATTTGCCTGCACAGCAACAATTGCTGTGCTTCAAAATAATTGTGTCAGAGGTTTCTAGAGACAGAGTATCAAACTTTAGACCCGATTTTAACCAAGGACCGCATATTCCTGGAGGTTTATCACATGACACCCCCCCCCCCCAGACTCTCATTATTGGTCGCCTGGCTTGTCTATCCGTGTGGTCGCGCCTTCCTCCACCAATTGGAAAGAGAATAGATTCGTCAGTACCATATCGTATAATATTGTCTCACAGTTTTAAAACTAATAAACTATTGTGCTCAAAATATTTTATCTTTAAACAGAAGTTTTTATTTCTGCTATATTTTTCTCCTGGTTTTTTTGCTGGCAGCAGTGTGCTGGAGATTAATCTTTCATCCCTGGAGATGCCAGGGAAATCCTGGAGGACTGACAACCCCGACATGAATGGGAGCTGAGGCTTTCCAAACTATATGGCTTAATGTTACACAGAGCAGAACTGAATGCAGCCATTTAAGGTGGGTATGGAAGTGGCGGGGGTGGGGAGTGGAGAATCATGTTGGAGCCGTTCATGCAGAACTCTGACGTCATGGCGTCCTTTCCAGATTTTGTCAGCGGTGGGAAACCACCATGGTGGCACTGCCGCCCTGATGCCACGGAGCGCTCTTTTAAATTGCTGAACTGCACTTTTAAATTCATTTAAATATCATTAATTACAATTTAATGATAGGCTCTTGATTTTGTGAATGACGTTAGCAGTAATCTGCCTCTGGGTTCATGACTGTTAAAGTCTGGTGGCACCGAGACAAGAGGCCATATTGCTGCACAGGGGGAGAGGGCGGTTCACAGGCCTTTGTTGGACTGCGTTGCTGTGTGCTGTGCAAGGGGTTAGGGTTTCGGGGGCTCTGCAAGGGTTTAGTGTGGGTGTGGGGGTGGGTTTGGCTGTATTGGGTTACCAAACAGCTGTGTGATGTGGTTGTTCAGTCACACTGCTGGAACAGAGGGTGGACCATCAGCAATGTTGAGCTCTGAGGTCCATCAGCGACGCCACCGAGAGATTTGCGAAAAGCTCAGTTGCCAAGGCAGGGTCATCTCTGCATTGTCAGCGATCTGCAGGCCCACAGGTCACCTGGCATGGGTCTTATATATCCTGCAGTTTAGGAACCCCCCCCCGCCCACCCCCCACTCCGGCATGATGCAGCCAGGAGACAGCTGCACCTTTCCATGAAGCTCCAAGCTCCATGACGAGAGCAACAGCAGCCGGCCTTGCCAAGAATGGTCCATGTCCACCAGAGAGTGTACTGGAGATGGATCAGCTATCTCCATATGTCCAAGTGCCATTGTCAACGAGGACTACGCCTCTCCAGGGAGGCTGTCACTGACTTAAGCACTCTGTTGCAGGGCGAGTTGCGACCTATGGGATTTGGGGGTCACCCTATGCCAGTGGCCCTGAAGATCACAGTGGCCCTAAACCTCTACACATCTGGATCTCTCCAGAGATCACTAGGGACATGTGTGGGCTATCCCAGGCAGCAGCTCACCGCTGCATCAAGGAGGTAACCAATACCCTGTTCAAGAGGTCTGGTGACTATGTGCGTTACCAGACCAAGCCTGACAACTAAAAGCGCCACTGAATTCAGAGCCATCGCTGGATTCTCCCAGGTGTAAGGTGTGATAGACAGCATGCATGTGGCCATCCAGGCTCCCATGGAGCAGCCAGTGGCCTTCATTAACAGGAAGGGCTTTCATTCAATCAACGTTGAACTGGTCTGCGACCACTGAACGTGTTTCCTGCAGGTGTGTGTCCACTTCCCGGGAAGCAGCCATGACACCTACATACTTCAACAGTCCCAGATGCCACAGTTTTTCAGAACCCTTCCCCCCCCCTCACCTTCAGGGAGGGATTCACGGGGACAAGGGTGCCCATTGGAGACATGGCTGTGGACGCCTGTGCGGAACCCTCACACTGCAGCAGAGGATAGGTACAAAACTTGCCACGGCTCCACTCGAGCAACCATCGAGCAGGCCATTAGGCTGCTGAAGATGAGATTCTGGTGCCTTGATCGATCTGGTGGAGCCCTGCAGCATGCCTTAATAAGGGTCTCATGTATCATGGTGGCTGCTGTGCTCTGCACAATCTAGCACTGCAGAGCGGGGAGGCCTTGCATGACAACGAGATACCTGAGCAACGCTCATCCACCAACGAGAAGGACGCAAAGAAGGGATTAGGGCAAGCAGCACTGGAATTCAAGACATGGCACTGGAGGCCGGACTGGTTGAGAGATACACAAAGAAAGCAAGAGACAACCTCATAACTAAATGCTTCCAGACACCCTGATGGCCACTCACTGAGAATGTAATAAAGACTCACCTTCAGGCAGGAATTCTGTCACCTCTTTTCCATTTGTGTTTGTTGACTTGTGACCAGCTACAATGTGCACTCGTGCCCAAGGGAGGACATATGTTAATGAAACTGTGGTCACATTGACATTGCACTAAGGGGGAAGGGGGAAATTAGCACCTTAAAATTAAGGCATAATGGAACATGGCATTCAGACATTGATGGGTAATGATTTGCACAAAAGAAATTTTAATTGATGATAGCTTTACATATTATCTACACCTCTGAGTCCCAAAGTGTGACAAGCTAGATTTCTTAAAACATTTGTGAGTGCTTCGACACAGCATGATTCCTGCCTCAGCAGCTGGGCTGGAGACAGGAAGCTCATCAGGCCGCCCCTTGGCCTGTGATGACTTTGGCGGCCGTCCTCTGGCTGCCTGAGGCTCTGTCTCTGTCCGCACTCAGCTTTGTCTCTGTCCTCACTCAGCTCTGTCTCTGTCCTCACTCAGACCTGTTTCTGTCCTCAGTCAGCTCTGTCTCTGACCTCACTCAGCTCTGTCTCTGTCCGCACTCAGCTCTGTCTCTGTCCTCACTCAGCTCTGTCTCTGTCCGCACTCAGCTCTGTCTCTGTCCGCACTCAGCTCTGTCTCTGTCCTCACTCAGCTCTGTCTCTGTCCTCACTCAGCTCTGTCTCTGTCCGCACTCAGCTCTGTCTCTGTCCTCACTCAGCTCTGTCTATGTCCTCACTCAGCTCTGTCTATGTCCTCACTCAGCTCTGTCTCTGTCCTCACTCAGCTCTGTCTCTCTCCTCACTCAGCTCTGTCTCTGTCCTCACTCAGCTCTGTCTCTCTCCTCACTCAGCTCTGTCTCTCTCCTCACTCAGCTCTGTCGATGTCCTCACTCAGCTCTGTCTCTCTCCTCACTCAGCTCTGTCTATGTCCTCACTCAGCTCTGTCTATGTCCTCACTCAGCTCTGTCTCTGTCCTCACTCAGCTCTGTCTCTCGCCTCACTCAGCTCTGTCTCTGTCCTCACTCAGCTCTGTCTCTCTCCTCACTCAGCTCTGTCTCTCTCCTCACTCATCTCTGTCTCTGTCCGCACTCAGCTCTGTCTCTGTCCTCATTCAGCTCTGTGTCTCTCCTCACTCAGCTATGTCTCTCTTCTCACTCAGCTCTGTCTCTGTCCTCACTCAGACCTCAATCTGTCCTCAGTCAGCTCTGTCTCTGTCCTCAGTCAGCTCTGTCTCTGTCCTCACTCAGCTCTGTCTCTGTCCGCACTCAGCTATGTCTATGTCCAAACTCAGCTATTTCTCTGTCCTCACTCAGCTCTGTCTCTGTCCTCACTCAGCTCTGTCTCTGGCCGCACTCAGCTGTGTCTCTGTCCTCACTCAGCTCTGTCTCTCTCCTCACTCAGCCCTGTCTCTGTCCGCACTCAGCTCTGTCTCTGTCCGCACTCAGCTGTGTCTCTGTCCTCACTCAGCTCTGTCTCTGTCCGCACTCAGCTCTGTCTCTGTCCTCACTCAGCTCTGTCTCTGTCCTCAGTCAGCTATGTCTATGCCCTCACTGAGCTATGTCTCTGTCCTCACTCAGCTCTGTCTCTGTCCTCAGTCAGCTATGTCTATGCCCTCACTGAGCTATGTCTCTGTCCTCACTCAGCTCTGTCTCTGTCCTCACTCAGCTCTGTGTCTCTCCTCACTCAGCTCTGTCTCTGTCCGCACTCAGCTCTGTCTCTGTCCGCACTCAGCTCTGTCTCTGTCCTCACTCAGCTCTGTCTCTGTCCTCACTCAGCTCTGTCTCTGTCCGTACTCAGCTATGTCTATGTCCTCACTCAGCTCTGTCTCTGTCCGCACTCAGCTCTGTCTCTGTCCTCACTCAGCTCTGCCTCTTTCCGCACTCAGCTCTGTCTCTGTCCTCACTCAGCTCTGTCTCTGTCCGCACTCAGCTCTGTCTCTGTCCGCACTCAGAACTCTTTCTGTCCTCACTCAGCTCTGTCTCTCTCCTCACTCAGCTCTGTCTCTGTCCTCACTCAGCTCTGTCTCTGTCCTCACTCAGACCTCTTTCTGTCCACACTCAGCTCTGTCTCTGTCCTCACTCAGCTCTGTCTATGTCCTCACTCAGCTATGTCCCTGTCCGCACTCAGCTCTGTCTCTGTCCTCACTCAGCTCTGTCTCTCTCCTCACTCATCTCTGTCTCTGTCCTCACTCATCTCTGTCTCTGTCCTCACTCAGCTCTGTCTCTGTCCGCACTCAGCTCTGTCTCTGTCCTCACTCAGCTCTGTCTATGTCCTCACTCAGCTCTGTCTATGTCCTCACTCAGCTCTGTCTCTGTCCTCACTCAGCTCTGTCTCTCTCCTCACTCAGCTCTGTCTCTGTCCGCACTCAGCTCTGTCTCTGTCCGCACTCAGCTCTGTCTCTGTCCTCACTCAGCTCTGTCTCTGTCCTCACTCAGCTCTGTCTCTGTCCGTACTCAGCTATGTCTATGTCCTCACTCAGCTCTGTCTCTGTCCGCACTCAGGTCTGTCTCTGTCCTCACTCAGCTCTGCCTCTTTCCGCACTCAGCTCTGTCTCTGTCCTCACTCAGCTCTGTCTCTGTCCGCACTCAGCTCTGTCTCTGTCCGCACTCAGAACTCTTTCTGTCTTCACTCAGCTCTGTCTCTCTCCTCACTCAGCTCTGTCTCTGTCCTCACTCAGCTCTGTCTCTGTCCTCACTCAGACCTCTTTCTGTCCACACTCAGCTCTGTCTCTGTCCTCACTCAGCTCTGTCTATGTCCTCACTCAGCTATGTCCCTGTCCCCACTCAGCTCTGTCTCTGTCCTCACTCAGCTCTGTCTCTCTCCTCACTCATCTCTGTCTCTGTCCTCACTCATCTCTGTCTCTGTCCTCACTCAGCTCTGTCTCTGTCCGCACTCAGCTCTGTCTCTGTCCTCACTCAGCTCTGTCTATGTCCACACTCAGCTCTGTCTCTGTCCTCACTCAGCTCTGTCTCTCTCCTCAGTCAGCTCTGTCTCTGTCCTCACTCAGCTCTGTCTCTCTCCTCACTCAGCTCTGTCTCTCTCCTCACTCAGCTCTGTCTCTGTCCTCACTCAGCTCTGTCTCTCTCCTCACTCAGCTCTGTCTATGTCCTCACTCAGCTCTGTCTATGTCCTCACTCAGCTCTGTCTCTGTCCTCACTCAGCTCTGTCTCTCTCCTCACTCAGCTCTGTCTCTGTCCTCACTCAGCTCTGTCTCTCTCCTCACTCAGCTCTGTCTCTCTCCTCACTCATCTCTGTCTCTGTCCGCACTCAGCTCTGTCTCTGTCCTCATTCAGCTCTGTGTCTCTCCTCACTCAGCTATGTCTCTCTTCTCACTCAGCTCTGTCTCTGTCCTCACTCAGACCTCAATCTGTCCTCAGTCAGCTCTGTCTCTGTCCTCAGTCAGCTCTGTCTCTGTCCTCACTCAGCTCTGTCTCTGTCCGCACTCAGCTATGTCTATGTCCAAATTCAGCTATTTCTCTGTCCTCACTCAGCTCTGTCTCTGTCCTCACTCAGCTCTGTCTCTCTCCTCACTCAGCTCTGTCTCTCTCCTCACTCAGCCCTGTCTCTGTCCGCACTCAGCTCTGTCTCTGTCCGCACTCAGCTATTTCTCTGTCCTCACTCAGCTCTGTCTCTGTCCTCACTCAGCTCTGTCTCTCTCCTCACTCAGCTCTGTCTCTCTCCTCACTCAGCCCTGTCTCTGTCCGCACTCAGCTCTGTCTCTGTCCTCACTCAGCTCTGTCTCTCTCCTCACTCAGCTCTGTCTCTCTCCTCACTCAGCCCTGTCTCTGTCCGCACTCAGCTCTGTCTCTGTCCGCACTCAGCTCTGTCTCTGTCCGCACTCAGCTGTGTCTCTGTCCTCACTCAGCTCTGTCTCTGTCTGTACTCAGCTATGTCTATGTCCTCACTCAGCTTTGTCTCTGTCCGCACTCAGCTCTGTCTCTGTCCTCACTCAGCTCTGTCTCTGTCCTCAGTCAGCTATGTCTATGTCCTCACTCAGCTATGTCTCTGTCCTCACTCAGCTCTGTCTCTGTCCTCATTCAGCTCTGTCTCTGTCCACACTGAGCTATGTCTCTCTCCTCACTCAGCTCTGTCTCTGTCTGTACTCAGCTATGTCTATGTCCTCACTCAGCTCTGTCTCTGTCCGCACTCAGCTCTGTCTCTGTCCGCACTCAGCTCTGTCTCTGTCCTCACTCAGCTCTGTCTCTGTCCTCACTCAGCTCTGTCTCTGTCCGTACTCAGCTATGTCTATGTCCTCACTCAGCTCTGTCTCTGTCCGCAATCAGCTCTGTCTCTGTCCGCACTCAGCTCTGTCTCTGTCCTCACTCAGCTATGTCTCTCTCCTCACTCAGCTCTGTCTCTGTCCACACTCAGACCTCTTTCTGTCCTCGGTCAGCTCTGTCTCTATCCTCACTCAGCTCTGTCTCTGTCCTCACTCAGCTCTGTCTCTGTCCGTACTCAGCTATGTCTATGTCCTCACTCAGCTCTGTCTCTGTCCGCACTCAGCTCTGTCTCTGTCCTCACTCAGCTCTGTCTCTGTCCGTACTCAGCTATGTCTCTGTCCTCACTCAGCTCTGTCTCTGTCCGCACTCAGCTCTGTCGCTGTCCTCACTCAGCTCTGTCTCTGTCCGCACTCAGCTCTGTCTCTGTCCACACTCAGCTCTGTCTCTGTCCGCACTCAGCTCTGTCTCTGTCTTCACTCAGCTCTGTCTCTGTCCTCACTCAGCTCTGTCTCTGTCCTCACTCAGACCTCTTTCTGTCCTCACTCAGCTCTGTCTCTGTCCTCAGTCAGCTCTGTCTCAGTCCTCACAGCTCTGTCTCTGTCCTCACTCAGCTCTGTCTCTGTCCTCACTCAGCTCTGTCTCTTGTCCTCACTCAGCTATGTCTCTCTCCTCACTCAGCTCTGTCTCTGTGCTCACTCAGCTCTGTCTCTGTCCTCACTCAGCTCTGTCTCTGTCCTCACTCAGCTCTGTCTCTGTCCGCACTCAGCTCTGTCTCTGTCCTCACTCAGCTCTGTCTCTGTCCTCAGTCAGACCTCTTTCTGTCCTCACTCAGCTCTGTCTCTGTCCTCACTCAGCTCTGTCTCAGTCCTCACTCAGCTCTGTCTCTCTCCTCACTCAGCTCTGTCTCTGTCCTCACTCAGCTCTGTCTCTTGTCCTCACTCAGCTATGTCTCTCTCCTCACTCAGCTCTGTCTCTGTCCTCACTCAGCTCTGTCTCTGTCCTCACTCAGACATCCTTCTGTCCGCACTCAGCTCTGTCTCAGTCCTCAGTCAGCTCTGTCTCTGTCCTCACTCAGCTCTGTCTCTGTCCTCACTCAGCTCTGTCTCTGTCCGCACTCAGCTCTGTCTCTGTCCTCACTCAGCTCTGTCTCTGTCCTCACTCAGCTCTGTCTCAGTCCTCACTCAGCTCTGTCTCTGCCCTCATTCAGCTCTGTCTCTGTCCTCACTCAGCTCTGTCTCTTGTCCTCACTCAGCAATGTCTCTCTCCTCACTCAGCTCCCTCTCTGTCCTCACTCAGCTCTGTCTCTGTCCTCACTCAGACATCGTTCTGTCCGCACTGAGCTCTGTCTCAGTCCTCACTCAGCTCTGTCTCTGTCCTCACTCAGCTCTGTCTCTGTCCGCACTCAGCTCTGTCTCTGTCCTCACTCAGCTCTGTCTCTGTCCTCACTCAGCTCTGTCTCTGTCCTCACTCAGCTCTGTCTCTCTCCTCACTCAGCTCTGTCTCTCTCCTCACTCAGCTCTGTCTCTGTCCGCACTCAGCTCTGTCTCTGTCCACACTCAGCTCTGTATCTGTCCTCACTCAGCTCTGTCTCTGTCCGCACTCAGCTCTGTCTCTGTCCTCACTCAGCTCTGTCTCTCTCCTCACTCAGCTCTGTCTCTCTCCTCACTCAGCTCTGTCTCTGTCCTCACTCAGCTCTGGCTCTGTCCGCACTCAGCTCTGTCTCTTTCCTCACTCAGCTCTGTCTCTCTCCTCACTCTGCTATGTCTCTCTCCTCACTCAGCTATGTCTCTCTCCTCACTCAGCTCTGTCTCTGTCCACACTCAGACCTCTTTCTGTCCTCGGTCAGCTCTGTCTCTATCCTCACTCAGCTCTGTCTCTGTCCTCACTCAGACCTCTTTCTGTCCGCACTCAGCTCTGTCTCAGTCCTCACTCAGCTCTGTCTCTGTCCTCACTCAGCTCTGTCTCTGTCCGCACTCAGCTCTGTCTCTGTCCTCACTCAGCTCTGTCTCTGTCCTCACTCAGCTCTGTCTCAGTCCTCACTCAGCTCTGGCTCTCTCCTCACTTAGCTCTGTCTCTGCCCTCATTCAGCTCTGTCTCTGTCCTCACTCAGCTCTGTCTCTTGTCCTCACTCAGCTATGTCTCTCTCCTCACTCAGCTCTGTCTCTGTCCTCACTCAGCTCTGTCTCTGTCCTCACTCAGACCTCTTTCTGTCCGCACTCAGCTCTGTCTCAGTCCTCACTCAGCTCTGTCTCTGTCCTCAGTCAGCTCTGTCTCTGTCCTCACTCAGCTCTGTCTCTGTCCGCACTCAGCTCTGTCTCTGTCCTCACTCAGCTCTGTCTCTGTCCTCACTCAGCTCTGTCTCTCTCCTCACTCAGCTCTGTCTCTGTCCTCACTCAGCTCTGTCTCTGTCCGTACTCAGCTATGTCTATGTCCTCACTCAGCTCTGTCTCTGTCCGCACTCAGCTCTGTCTCTGTCCTCACTCAGCTCTGTCTCTGTCCTCACTCAGCTCGGTCTCTGTCCGTACTCAGCTATGTCTATGTCTTCACTCAGCTCTGTCTCTGTCCGCACTCAGCTCTGTCGCTGACCTCACTCAGCTCTGTCTTTGTCCTCAGTCAGCTCTGTCTCTGTCCTCACTCAGCTCTGTCTCTGTCCGCACTCAGCTCTGTCTCTGTCCGCACTCAGCTCGGTCTCTGTCCTCACTCAGCTCTGTCTCTGTCCTCACTCAGCTCTGTCTCTCTCCTCACTCAGTCTCTGTCCTCATTCAGGTCTGTATCTGTCCTCACTCAGCTCTGTCGCTGTCCGCACTCAGCTCTGTCTCTGTCATCACTCAGCTCTGTCTCTGTCCTCAGTTAGCTCTGTCTCAGTCCTCACTCAGCTCTGTCTCTCTCCTCACTCAGCTCTGTCTCTGTCCTCACTCAGCTCTGTCTCTTGTCCTCACTCAGCTATGTCTCTCTCCTCACTCAGCTCTGTCTGTCCTCACTCAGCTCTGTCTCTGTCCTCACTCAGACCTCTTTCTTACCTCACTCAGCTCTGTCTCTGTCCTCAGTCAGCTCTGTCTCAGTCCTTACTCAGCTCTGTCTCTCTCCTCACTCAGCTCCCTCTCTGTCCTCACTCAGCTCTGTCTCTGTCCTCACTCAGACCTCTTTCTGTCCGCACTGAGCTCTGTCTCAGTCCTCACTCAGCTCTGTCTCTGTCCTCACTCAGCTCTGTCTCTGTCCGCACTCAGCTCTGTCTCTGTCCTCACTCAGCTCTGTCTCTGTCCTCACTCAGCTCTGTCTCTGTCCTCACTCAGCTCTGTCTCTCTCCTCACTCAGCTCTGTCTCTCTCCTCACTCAGCTCTGTCTCTGTCCGCACTCAGCTCTGTCTCTGTCCTCACTCAGCTCTGTATCTGTCCTCACTCAGCTCTGTCTCTGTCCGCACTCAGCTCTGTCTCTATCCTCACTCAGCTCTGTCTCTGTCCTCACTCAGCTCTGTCTCTCTCCTCACTCAGCTCTGTCTCTGTCCTCACTCAGCTCTGTCTCTGTCCGCACTCAGCTCTGTCTCTTTCCTCACTCAGCTCTGTCTCTCTCCTCACTCAGCTCTGTCTCTGTCCGCACTCAGCTCTGTCTCTGTCCTCACTCAGCTCTGTATCTGTCCTCACTCAGCTCTGTCTCTGTCCGCACTCAGCTCTGTCTCTGTCCTCACTCAGCTCTGTCTCTGTCCTCACTCAGCTCTGTCTGTCTCCTCACTCAGCTCTGTCTCTGTCCACACTCAGACCTCTTTCTGTCCTCGGTCAGCTCTGTCTCTATCCTCACTCAGCTCTGTCTCTGTCCTCACTCAGACCTCTTTCTGTCCGCACTCAGCTCTGTCTCAGTCCTCACTCAGCTCTGTCTCTGTCCTCACTCAGCTCTGTCTCTGTCCGCACTCAGCTCTGTCTCTGTCCTCACTCAGCTCTGTCTCTGTCCTCACTCAGCTCTGTCTCAGTCCTCACTCAGCTCTGGCTCTCTCCTCACTTAGCTCTGTCTCTGCCCTCATTCAGCTCTGTCTCTGTCCTCACTCAGCTCTGTCTCTTGTCCTCACTCAGCTATGTCTCTCTCCTCACTCAGCTCTGTCTCTGTCCTCACTCAGCTCTGTCTCTGTCCTCACTCAGACCTCTTTCTGTCCGCACTCAGCTCTGTCTCAGTCCTCACTCAGCTCTGTCTCTGTCCTCAGTCAGCTCTGTCTCTGTCCTCACTCAGCTCTGTCTCTGTCCGCACTCAGCTCTGTCTCTGTCCTCACTCAGCTCTGTCTCTGTCCTCACTCAGCTCTGTCTCTCTCCTCACTCAGCTCTGTCTCTGTCCTCACTCAGCTCTGTCTCTGTCCGCACTCAGCTCTGTCTCTGTCCTCACTCAGCTCTGTCTCTGTCCTCACTCAGCTCGGTCTCTGTCCGTACTCAGCTATGTCTATGTCCTCACTCAGCTCTGTCTCTGTCCGCACTCAGCTCTGTCGCTGACCTCACTCAGCACTGTCTTTGTCCTCAGTCAGCTCTGTCTCTGTCCTCACTCAGCTCTGTCTCTGTCCGCACTCAGCTCTGTCTCTGTCCGCACTCAGCTCGGTCTCTGTCCTCACTCAGCTCTGTCTCTGTCCTCACTCAGCTCTGTCTCTCTCCTCACTCAGTCTCTGTCCTCATTCAGGTCTGTATCTGTCCTCACTCAGCTCTGTCGCTGTCCGCACTCAGCTCTGTCTCAGTCCTCACTCAGCTCTGTCTCTCTCCTCACTCAGCTCTGTCTCTGTCCTCACTCAGCTCTGTCTCTTGTCCTCACTCAGCTATGTCTCTCTCCTCACTCAGCTCTGTCTCAGTCCTCACTCAGCTCTGGCTCTCTCCTCACTTAGCTCTGTCTCTGCCCTCATTCAGCTCTGTCTCTGTCCTCACTCAGCTCTGTCTCTTGTCCTCACTCAGCTATGTCTCTCTCCTCACTCAGCTCTGTCTCTGTCCTCACTCAGCTCTGTCTCTGTCCTCACTCAGACCTCTTTCTGTCCGCACTCAGCTCTGTCTCAGTCCTCACTCAGCTCTGTCTCTGTCCTCAGTCAGCTCTGTCTCTGTCCTCACTCAGCTCTGTCTCTGTCCGCACTCAGCTCTGTCTCTGTCCTCACTCAGCTCTGTCTCTGTCCTCACTCAGCTCTGTCTCTCTCCTCACTCAGCTCTGTCTCTGTCCTCACTCAGCTCTGTCTCTGTCCGCACTCAGCTCTGTCTCTGTCCTCACTCAGCTCTGTCTCTGTCCTCACTCAGCTCGGTCTCTGTCCGTACTCAGCTATGTCTATGTCCTCACTCAGCTCTGTCTCTGTCCGCACTCAGCTCTGTCGCTGACCTCACTCAGCTCTGTCTTTGTCCTCAGTCAGCTCTGTCTCTGTCCTCACTCAGCTCTGTCTCTGTCCGCACTCAGCTCTGTCTCTGTCCGCACTCAGCTCGGTCTCTGTCCTCACTCAGCTCTGTCTCTGTCCTCACTCAGCTCTGTCTCTCTCCTCACTCAGTCTCTGTCCTCATTCAGGTCTGTATCTGTCCTCACTCAGCTCTGTCGCTGTCCGCACTCAGCTCTGTCTCAGTCCTCACTCAGCTCTGTCTCTCTCCTCACTCAGCTCTGTCTCTGTCCTCACTCAGCTCTGTCTCTTGTCCTCACTCAGCTATGTCTCTCTCCTCACTCAGCTCTGTCTGTCCTCACTCAGCTCTGTCTCTGTCCTCACTCAGACCTCTTTCTGTCCTCACTCAGCTCTGTCTCTGTCCTCAGTCAGATCTGTCTCAGTCCTTACTCAGCACTGTCTCTCTCCTCACTCAGCTCTGTCTCTGTCCTCACTCAGCTCTGTCTCTTGTCCTCACTCAGCAATGTCTCTCTCCTCACTCAGCTCTGTCTCTGTCCTCACTCAGCTCTGTCTGTCCTCACTCAGCTATGTCTATATCCTCACTCAGCTCTGTCTCTGTCCGCACTCAGCGCTGTCTCTGTCCGTACTCAGCTATGTCTATGTCCTCACTCAGCTCTGTCTCTGTCCGCACTCAGCGCTGTCTCTGTCCGTACTCAGCTATGTCTATGTCCTCACTCAGCTCTGTCTCTGTCCGCACTCAGCGCTGTCTCTGTCCGTACTCAGCTATGTCTATGTCCTCACTCAGCTCTGTCTCTGTCCTCACTCAGCTCGGTCTCTGTCCGTACTCAGCTATGTCTATGTCCTCACTCAGCTCTGTCTCTGTCCGCACTCAGCTCTGTCGCTGACCTCACTCAGCTCTGTCTTTGTCCTCAGTCAGCTCTGTCTCTGTCCTCACTCAGCTCTGTCTCTGTCCGCACTCAGCTCTGTCTCTGTCCGCACTCAGCTCGGTCTCTGTCCTCACTCAGCTCTGTCTCTGTCCTCACTCAGCTCTGTCTCTCTCCTCACTCAGTCTCTGTCCTCATTCAGCTCTGTATCTGTCCTCACTCAGCTCTGTCGCTGTCCGCACTCAGCTCTGTCTCTGTCTTCACTCAGCTCTGTCTCTGTCCTCACTCAGCTCTGTCTCGGTCCTCACTCAGACCTCTTTCTGTCCTCACTCAGCTCTGTCTCTGTCCTCAGTTAGCTCTGTCTCAGTCCTCACTCAGCTCTGTCTCTCTCCTCACTCAGCTCTGTCTCTGTCCTCACTCAGCTCTGTCTCTGTCCTCACTCAGACCTCTTTCTGTCCTCACTCAGCTCTGTCTCTGTCCTCAGTCAGCTCTGTCTCAGTCCTTACTCAGCTCTGTCTTTTGTCCTCACTCAGCAATGTCTCTCTCCTCACTCAGCTCTGTCTCTGTCCTCACTCAGCTCTGTCTCTGTCCTCACTCAGACCTCTTTCTGTCCGCACTCAGCTCTGTCTCAGTCCTCACTCAGCTCTGTCTCTGTCCTCAGTCAGCTCTGTCTCTGTCCTCACTCAGCTCTGTCTCTGTCCTCACTCAGCTCTGTCTCTGTCCGTACTCAGCTATGTCTATGTCCTCACTCAGCTCTGTCTCTGTCCGCACTCAGCTCTGTCTCTGTCCTCACTCAGCTCTGTCTCTGTCCGTACTCAGCTATGTCTATGTCCTCACTCAGCTCTGTCTCTGTCCGCACTCAGCTCTGTCGCTGTCCTCACTCAGCTCTGTCTCTGTCCGCACTCAGCTCTGTCTCTGTCCTCACTCAGCTCTGTCTCTGTCCGCACTCAGCTCTGTCTCTGTCTTCACTCAGCTCTGTCTCTGTCCTCACTCAGCTCTGTCTCTGTCCTCACTCAGACCTCTTTCTGTCCTCACTCAGCTCTGTCTCTGTCCTCAGTCAGCTCTGTCTCAGTCCTCACTCAGCTCTGTCTCTGTCCTCACTCAGCTCTGTCTCTGTCCTCACTCAGCTCTGTCTCTTGTCCTCACTCAGCTATGTCTCGCTACTCACTCAGCTCTGTCTCTGTCCTCACTCAGCTCTGTCTCTTGTCCTCACTCAGCTATGTCTCGCTACTCACTCAGCTCTGTCTCTGTCCTCACTCAGCTCTGTCTCTGTCCTCACTCAGCTCTGTCTCTCTCCTCACTCAGCTCTGTCTCTGTCCTCACTCAGCTCTGTCTCTGTCCGTACTCAGCTATGTCTATGTCCTCACTCAGCTCTGTCTCTGTCCGCACTCAGCTCTGTCTCTGTCCTCACTCAGCTCTGTCTCTGTCCTCACTCAGCTCGGTCTCTGTCCGTACTCAGCTATGTCTATGTCCTCACTCAGCTCTGTCTCTGTCCGCACTCAGCTCTGTCGCTGACCTCACTCAGCTCTGTCTTTGTCCTCAGTCAGCTCTGTCTCTGTCCTCACTCAGCTCTGTCTCTGTCCGCACTCAGCTCTGTCTCTGTCCGCACTCAGCTCGGTCTCTGTCCTCACTCAGCTCTGTCTCTGTCCTCACTCAGCTCTGTCTCTCTCCTCACTCAGTCTCTGTCCTCATTCAGGTCTGTATCTGTCCTCACTCAGCTCTGTCGCTGTCCGCACTCAGCTCTGTCTCTGTCATCACTCAGCTCTGTCTCTGTCCTCAGTTAGCTCTGTCTCAGTCCTCACTCAGCTCTGTCTCTCTCCTCACTCAGCTCTGTCTCTGTCCTCACTCAGCTCTGTCTCTTGTCCTCACTCAGCTATGTCTCTCTCCTCACTCAGCTCTGTCTGTCCTCACTCAGCTCTGTCTCTGTCCTCACTCAGACCTCTTTCTGTCCTCACTCAGCTCTGTCTCTGTCCTCAGTCAGCTCTGTCTCAGTCCTTACTCAGCTCTGTCTCTCTCCTCACTCAGCTCTGTCTCTGTCCTCACTCAGCTCTGTCTCTTGTCCTCACTCAGCAATGTCTCTCTCCTCACTCAGCTCTGTCTCTGTCCTCACTCAGCTCTGTCTTTCCTCACTCAGCTATGTCTATGTCCTCACTCAGCTCTGTCTCTGTCCGCACTCAGCGCTGTCTCTGTCCGTACTCAGCTATGTCTATGTCCTCACTCAGCTCTGTCTCTGTCCGCACTCAGCGCTGTCTCTGTCCGTACTCAGCTATGTCTATGTCCTCACTCAGCTCTGTCTCTGTCCGCACTCAGCGTTGTCTCTGTCCGTACTCAGCTATGTCTATGTCCTCACTCAGCTCTGTCTCTGTCCTCACTCAGCTCGGTCTCTGTCCGTACTCAGCTATGTCTATGTCCTCACTCAGCTCTGTCTCTGTCCGCACTCAGCTCTGTCGCTGACCTCACTCAGCTCTGTCTTTGTCCTCAGTCAGCTCTGTCTCTGTCCTCACTCAGCTCTGTCTCTGTCCGCACTCCGCTCTGTCTCTGTCCGCACTCAGCTCGGTCTCTGTCCTCACTCAGCTCTGTCTCTGTCCTCACTCAGCTCTGTCTCTCTCCTCACTCAGTCTCTGTCCTCATTCAGCTCTGTATCTGTCCTCACTCAGCTCTGTCGCTGTCCGCACTCAGCTCTGTCTCTGTCTTCACTCAGCTCTGTCTCTGTCCTCACTCAGCTCTGTCTCGGTCCTCACTCAGACCTCTTTCTGTCCTCACTCAGCTCTGTCTCTGTCCTCAGTTAGCTCTGTCTCAGTCCTCACTCAGCTCTGTCTCTCTCCTCACTCAGCTCTGTCTCTGTCCTCACTCAGCTCTGTCTCTGTCCTCACTCAGACCTCTTTCTGTCCTCACTCAGCTCTGTCTCTGTCCTCAGTCAGCTCTGTCTCAGTCCTTACTCAGCTCTGTCTTTTGTCCTCACTCAGCAATGTCTCTCTCCTCACTCAGCTCTGTCTCTGTCCTCACTCAGCTCTGTCTCTGTCCTCACTCAGACCTCTTTCTGTCCGCACTCAGCTCTGTCTCAGTCCTCACTCAGCTCTGTCTCTGTCCTCAGTCAGCTCTGTCTCTGTCCTCACTCAGCTCTGTCTCTGTCCTCACTCAGCTCTGTCTCTGTCCGTACTCAGCTATGTCTATGTCCTCACTCAGCTCTGTCTCTGTCCGCACTCAGCTCTGTCTCTGTCCTCACTCAGCTCTGTCTCTGTCCGTACTCAGCTATGTCTATGTCCTCACTCAGCTCTGTCTCTGTCCGCACTCAGCTCTGTCGCTGTCCTCACTCAGCTCTGTCTCTGTCCGCACTCAGCTCTGTCTCTGTCCTCACTCAGCTCTGTCTCTGTCCGCACTCAGCTCTGTCTCTGTCTTCACTCAGCTCTGTCTCTGTCCTCACTCAGCTCTGTCTCTGTCCTCACTCAGACCTCTTTCTGTCCTCACTCAGCTCTGTCTCTGTCCTCAGTCAGCTCTGTCTCAGTCCTCACTCAGCTCTGTCTCTGTCCTCACTCAGCTCTGTCTCTGTCCTCACTCAGCTCTGTCTCTTGTCCTCACTCAGCTATGTCTCGCTACTCACTCAGCTCTGTCTCTGTCCTCACTCAGCTCTGTCTCTGTCCTCACTCAGCTCTGTCTCTCTCCTCACTCAGCTCTGTCTCTGTCCGCACTCAGCTATGTCTCTGTCCGTCTCTGTCCGCACTCAGCTCTGTCTCTGTCCTCACTCAGCTCTGTCTCTCTCCTCACTCAGTCTCTGTCCTCATTCAGCTCTGTCTCTGTCCTCACTCAGCTCTGTCTCTGTCCGCACTCAGCTCTGTCTCTGTCCGCACTCAGCTCTGTCTCTGTCCTCACGCAGCTCTGTCTCTGTCCTCACTCAGACCTCTTTCTGTCCTCACTCAGCTCTGTCTCTGTCCTCACTCAGCTCTGTCTCTTGTCCTCACTCAGCTATGTCTCTCTCCTCACTCAGCTCTGTCTCTGTCCTCACTCAGCTCTGTCTCTGTCCTCACTCAGACCTCTTTCTGTCCGCACTCAGCTCTGTCTCAGTCCTCACTCAGCTCTGTCTCTGTCCTCAGTCAGCTCTGTCTCTGTCCTCACTCAGCTCTGTCTCTGTCCTCACTCAGCTCTGTCTCTGTCCGCACTCAGCTCTGTCTCTGTCCTCACTCAGCTCTGTCTCTGTCCTCACTCAGCTCTGTCTCAGTCCTCACTCAGCTCTGGCTCTCTCCTCACTTAGCTCTGTCTCTGCCCTCATTCAGCTCTGTCTCTGTCCTCACTCAGCTCTGTCTCTTGTCCTCACTCAGCTATGTCTCTCTCCTCACTCAGCTCTGTTTCTGTCCTCACTCAGCTCTTTCTCTGTCCTCACTCAGACCTCTTTCTGTCCGCACTGAGCTCTGTCTCAGTCCTCACTCAGCTCTGTCTCTGTCCTCAGTCAGCTCTGTCTCTGTCCTCACTCAGCTCTGTCTCTGTCCTCACTCAGCTCTGTCTCTGTCCTCACTCAGCTCTGTCTCTCTCCTCACTCAGCTCTGTCTCTGTCCGCACTCAGCTCTGTGTCTGTCCTCACTCAGCTCTGTCTCTGTCCTCACTCAGCTCTGTCTCTGTCCGCACTCAGCTCTGTCTCTGTCCTCACTCAGCTCTGTCTCTGTCCTCACTCAGCTCTGTCTCTCTCCTCACTCAGCTCTGTCTCTGTCCTCACTCAGTTCTGTCTCTGTCCGCACTCAGCTCTGTCTCTGTCCTCACTCAGCTATGTCTCTCTCCTCACTCTGCTATGTCTCTCTCCTCACTCAGCTATGTCTCTCTCCTCACTCAGCTCTGTCTCTGTCCACACTCAGACCTCTTTCTGTCCTCGGTCAGCTCTGTCTCTATCCTCACTCAGCTCTGTCTCTGTCCTCACTCAGCTCTGTCTCTTGTCCTCACTCAGCTATGTCTCTCTCCTCACTCAGCTCTGTCTCTGTCCTCACTCAGCTCTGTCTCTGTCCTCACTCAGACCTCTTTCTGTCCGCACTCAGCTCTGTCTCAGTCCTCACTCAGCTCTGTCTCTGTCCTCAGTCAGCTCTGTCTCTGTCCTCACTCAGCTCTGTCTCTGTCCTCACTCAGCTCTGTCTCTGTCCGCACTCAGCTCTGTCTCTGTCCTCACTCAGCTCTGTCTCTGTCCTCACTCAGCTCTGTCTCAGTCCTCACTCAGCTCTGGCTCTCTCCTCACTTAGCTCTGTCTCTGCCCTCATTCAGCTCTGTCTCTGTCCTCACTCAGCTCTGTCTCTTGTCCTCACTCAGCTATGTCTCTCTCCTCACTCAGCTCTGTTTCTGTCCTCACTCAGCTCTTTCTCTGTCCTCACTCAGACCTCTTTCTGTCCGCACTGAGCTCTGTCTCAGTCCTCACTCAGCTCTGTCTCTGTCCTCAGTCAGCTCTGTCTCTGTCCTCACTCAGCTCTGTCTCTGTCCTCACTCAGCTCTGTCTCTCTCCTCACTCAGCTCTGTCTCTGTCCGCACTCAGCTCTGTGTCTGTCCTCACTCAGCTCTGTCTCTGTCCTCACTCAGCTCTGTCTCTGTCCGCACTCAGCTCTGTCTCTGTCCTCACTCAGCTCTGTCTCTGTCCTCACTCAGCTCTGTCTCTCTCCTCACTCAGCTCTGTCTCTGTCCTCACTCAGTTCTGTCTCTGTCCGCACTCAGCTCTGTCTCTGTCCTCACTCAGCTATGTCTCTCTCCTCACTCTGCTATGTCTCTCTCCTCACTCAGCTATGTCTCTCTCCTCACTCAGCTCTGTCTCTGTCCACACTCAGACCTCTTTCTGTCCTCGGTCAGCTCTGTCTCTATCCTCACTCAGCTCTGTCTCTGTCCTCACTCAGACCTCTTTCTGTCCGCACTCAGCTCTGTCTCAGTCCTCACTCAGCTCTGTCTCAGTCCTCACTCAGCTCTGTCTCTGTCCACACTCAGACCTCTTTCTGTCCTCGGTCAGCTCTGTCTCTGTCCGCACTCAGCTCTGTCGCTGACCTCACTCAGCTCTGTCTTTGTCCTCAGTCAGCTCTGTCTCTGTCCTCACGCAGCTCTGTCTCTGTCCGCACTCAGCTCTGTCTCTGTCCGCACTCAGCTCGGTCTCTGTCCTCACTCAGCTCTGTCTCTGTCCTCACTCAGCTCTGTCTCTCTCCTCACTCAGTCTCTGTCCTCATTCAGCTCTGTATCTGTCCTCACTCAGCTCTGTCGCTGTCCGCACTCAGCTCTGTCTCTGTCTTCACTCAGCTCTGTCTCTGTCCTCACTCAGCTCTGTCTCGGTCCTCACTCAGACCTCTTTCTGTCCTCACTCAGCTCTGTCTCTGTCCTCAGTTAGCTCTGTCTCAGTCCTCACTCAGCTCTGTCTCTCTCCTCACTCAGCTCTGTCTCTGTCCTCACTCAGCTCTTTCTCTGTCCTCACTCAGACCTCTTTCTGTCCTCACTCAGCTCTGTCTCTGTCCTCAGTCAGCTCTGTCTCAGTCCTTACTCAGCTCTGTCTTTTGTCCTCACTCAGCAATGTCTCTCTCCTCACTCAGCTCTGTCTCTGTCCTCACTCAGCTCTGTCTCTGTCCTCACTCAGACCTCTTTCTGTCCGCACTCAGCTCTGTCTCAGTCCTCACTCAGCTCTGTCTCTGTCCTCAGTCAGCTCTGTCTCTGTCCTCACTCAGCTCTGTCTCTGTCCTCACTCAGCTCTGTCTCTGTCCGTACTCAGCTATGTCTATGTCCTCACTCAGCTCTGTCTCTGTCCTCACTCAGCTCTGTCTCTGTCCGTACTCAGCTATGTCTATGTCCTCACTCAGCTCTGTCTCTGTCCGCACTCAGCTCTGTCGCTGTCCTCACTCAGCTCTGTCTCTGTCCGCACTCAGCTCTGTCTCTGTCCTCACTCAGCTCTGTCTCTGTCCGCACTCAGCTCTGTCTCTGTCTTCACTCAGCTCTGTCTCTGTCCTCACTCAGCTCTGTCTCTGTCCTCACTCAGACCTCTTTCTGTCCTCACTCAGCTCTGTCTCTGTCCTCAGTCAGCTCTGTCTCAGTCCTCACTCAGCTCTGTCTCTGTCCTCACTCAGCTCTGTCTCTGTCCTCACTCAGCTCTGTCTCTTGTCCTCACTCAGCTATGTCTCGCTACTCACTCAGCTCTGTCTCTGTCCTCACTCAGCTCTGTCTATGTCCTCACTCAGCTCTGTCTCTCTCCTCACTCAGCTCTGTCTCTGTCCGCACTCAGCTATGTCTCTGTCCGCACTCAGCTCTGTCTCTGTCCGCACTCAGCTCTGTCTCTGTCCTCACTCAGCTCTGTCTCTCTCCTCACTCAGTCTCTGTCCTCATTCAGCTCTGTCTCTGTCCTCACTCAGCTCTGTCTCTGTCCGCACTCAGCTCTGTCTCTGTCCTCACGCAGCTCTGTCTCTGTCCTCACTCAGACCTCTTTCTGTCCTCACTCAGCTCTGTCTCTGTCCTCAGTGAGCTGTGTCTCAGTCCTCACTCAGCTCTGTCTCTCTCCTCACTCAGCTCTGTCTCTGTCCTCACTCAGCTCTGTCTCTTGTCCTCACTCAGCTATGTCTCTCTCCTCACTCAGCTCTGTCTCTGTCCTCACTCAGCTCTGTCTCTGTCCTCACTCAGACCTCTTTCTGTCCGCACTCAGCTCTGTCTCAGTCCTCACTCAGCTCTGTCTCTGTCCTCAGTCAGCTCTGTCTCTGTCCTCACTCAGCTCTGTCTCTGTCCTCACTCAGCTCTGTCTCTGTCCGCACTCAGCTCTGTCTCTGTCCTCACTCAGCTCTGTCTCTGTCCTCACTCAGCTCTGTCTCAGTCCTCACTCAGCTCTGGCTCTCTCCTCACTTAGCTCTGTCTCTGCCCTCATTCAGCTCTGTCTCTGTCCTCACTCAGCTCTGTCTCTCTCCTCACTCAGCTCTGTCTCTGTCCGCACTCAGCTCTGTGTCTGTCCTCACTCAGCTCTGTCTCTGTCCTCATTCAGCTCTGTCTCTTTCCGCACTCAGCTCTGTCTCTGTCCTCACTCAGCTCTGTCTCTGTCCTCACTCAGCTCTGTCTCTCTCCTCACTCAGCTCTGTCTCTGTCCTCACTCAGTTCTGTCTCTGTCCGCACTCAGCTCTGTCTCTGTCCTCACTCAGCTATGTCTCTCTCCTCACTCTGCTATGTCTCTCTCCTCACTCAGCTATGTCTCTCTCCTCACTCAGCTCTGTCTCTGTCCACACTCAGACCTCTTTCTGTCCTCGGTCAGCTCTGTCTCTATCCTCACTCAGCTCTGTCTCTGTCCTCACTCAGACCTCTTTCTGTCCGCACTCAGCTCTGTCTCAGTCCTCACTCAGCTCTGTCTCTGTCCTCACTCAGCTCTGTCTCTGTCCGCACTCAGCTCTGTCTCTGTCCTCACTCAGCTCTGTCTCTGTCCTCACACAGCTCTGTATCAGTCCTCACTCAGCTCTGGCTCTCTCCTCACTTAGCTCTGTCTCTGCCCTCATTCAGCTCTGTCTCTGTCCTCACTCAGCTCTGTCTCTTGTCCTCACTCAGCTATGTCTCTCTCCTCACTCAGCTCTGTCTCTGTCCTCACTCAGCTCTGTCTCTGTCCTCACACAGCTCTGTCTCTGTCCGCACTCAGCTCTGTCTCTGTCCTCACTCAGCTCTGTCTCTGTCCTCACTCAGACCTCTTTCTGTCCTCACTCAGCTCTGTCTCTGTCCTCAGTCAGCTCTGTCTCAGTCCTCACTCAGCTCTGTCTCTGTCCTCAGTCAGCTCTGTCTCTGTCCTCACTCAGCTCTGTCTCTGTCCGCACTCAGCTCTGTCTCTGTCCTCACTCAGCTCTGTCTCTGTCCTCACTCAGCTCTGTCTCTCTCCTCACTCAGCTCTGTCTCTCTCCTCACTCAGCTCTGTCTCTGTCCTCACTCAGCTCTGTCTCTGTCCGTACTCAGCTATGTCTATGTCCTCACTCAGCTCTGTCTCTGTCCGCACTCAGCTCTGTCTCTGTCCTCACTCAGCTCTGTCTCTGTCCTCACTCAGCTCGGTCTCTGCCCGTACTCAGCTATGTCTATGTCCTCACTCAGCTCTGTCTCTGTCCGCACTCAGCTCTGTCGCTGACCTCACTCAGCTCTGTCTTTGTCCTCAGTCAGCTCTGTCTCTGTCCTCACTCAGCTCTGTCTCTGTCCGCACTCAGCTTTGTCTCTGTCCGCACTCAGCTCTGTCTCTGTCCTCACTCAGCTCTGTCTCTGTCCTCACTCAGCTCTGTCTCTCTCCTCACTCAGTCTCTGTCCTCATTCAGCTCTGTCTCTGTCCTCACTCAGCTCTGTCTCTGTCCGCACTCAGCTCTGTCTCTGTCTTCACTCAGCTCTGTCTCTGTCCTCACTCAGCTCTGTCTCTGTCCTCACTCAGACCACTTTCTGTCCTCACTCAGCTCTGTCTCTGTCCTCAGTTAGCTCTGTCTCAGTCCTCACTCAGCTCTGTCTCTCTCCTCACTCAGCTCTGTCTCTGTCCTCACTCAGCTCTGTCTCTTGTCCTCACTCAGCTATGTCTCTCGCCTCACTCAGCTCTGTCTCTGTCCTCACTCAGCTCTGTCTCTGTGCTCACTCAGACCTCTTTCTGTCCTCACTCAGCTCTGTCTCTGTCCTCCGTCAGCTCTGTCTCAGTCCTTACTCAGCTCTGTCTCTGTCCTCACTCAGCTCTGTCTCTGTCCTCACTCAGCTCTGTCTCTTGTCCTCACTCAGCAATGTCTCTCTCCTCACTCAGCTCTGTCTCTGTCCTCACTCAGCTCTGTCTCTGTCCTCACTCAGACCACTTTCTGTCCTCACTCAGCTCTGTCTCTGTCCTCAGTTAGCTCTGTCTCAGTCCTCACTCAGCTCTGTCTCTCTCCTCACTCAGCTCTGTCTCTGTCCTCACTCAGCTCTGTCTCTTGTCCTCACTCAGCTATGTCTCTCGCCTCACTCAGCTCTGTCTCTGTCCTCACTCAGCTCTGTCTCTGTGCTCACTCAGACCTCTTTCTGTCCTCACTCAGCTCTGTCTCTGTCCTCCGTCAGCTCTGTCTCAGTCCATACTCAGCTCTGTCTCTGTCCTCACTCAGCTCTGTCTCTGTCCTCACTCAGCTCTGTCTCTTGTCCTCACTCAGCAATGTCTCTCTCCTCACTCAGCTCTGTCTCTGTCCTCACTCAGCTCTGTCTCTGTCCTCAGTCAGCTCTGTCTCTGTCATCACTCAGCTCTGTCTCTGTCCTCACTCAGCTCTGTCTCTGTCCGTACTCAGCTATGTCTATGTCCTCACTCAGCTCTGTCTCTGTCCGCACTCAGCTCTGTCTCTGTCCTCACTCAGCTCTGTCTCTGTCCGTACTCAGCTATGTCTATGTCCTCACTCAGCTCTGTCTCTGTCCGCACTCAGCTCTGTCGCTGTCCTCACTCAGCTCTGTCTCTGTCCGCACTCAGCTCTGTCTCTGTCCTCACTCAGCTCTGTCTCTGTCCGCACTCAGCTCTGTCTCTGTCTTCACTCAGCTCTGTCTCTGTCCTCACTCAGCTCTGTCTCTGTCCTCACTCAGACCACTTTCTGTCCTCACTCAGCTCTGTCTCTGTCCTCAGTCAGCTGTGTCTCAGTCCTCACTCAGCTCTGCCTCTGTCCTCACTCAGCTCTGTCTCTGTCCTCACTCAGCTCTGTCTCTTGTCCTCACTCAGCTATGTCTCGCTACTCACTCAGCTCTGTCTCTGTCCTCACTCAGCTCTGTCTCTGTCCTCACTCAGCTCTGTCTCTCTCCTCACTCAGCTCTGTCTCTGTCCGCATTCAGCTATGTCTCTGTCCGCACTCAGCTCTGTCTCTGTCCGCACTCAGCTCTGTCTCTCTCCTCACTCAGCTCTGTCTCTCTCCTCACTCAGTCTCTGTCCTCATTCAGCTCTGTCTCTGTCCTCACTCAGCTCTGTCTCTGTCCGCACTCAGCTCTGTCTCTGTCCTCACTCAGCTCTGTCTCTGTCCTCACTCAGACCTCTTTCTGTCCTCACTCAGCTCTGTCTCTGTCCTCAGTCAGCTGTGTCTCAGTCCTCACTCAGCTCTGTCTCTTGTCCTCACTCAGCTATGTCTCTCTCCTCACTCAGCTCTGTCTCTGTCCTCACTCAGCTCTGTCTCTGTCCTCACTCAGACCTCTTTCTGTCCGCACTCAGCTCTGTCTCAGTCCTCACTCAGCTCTGTCTCTGTCCTCAGTCAGCTCTGTCTCTGTCCTCACTCAGCTCTGTCTCTGTCCTCACTCAGCTCTGTCTCTGTCCGCACTCAGCTCTGTCTCTGTCCTCACTCAGCTCTGTCTCTGTCCTCACTCAGCTCTGTCTCAGTCCTCACTCAGCTCTGGCTCTCTCCTCACTTAGCTCTGTCTCTGCCCTCACTCAGCTCTGTCTCTGTCCTCAGTTAGCTCTGTCTCAGTCCTCACTCAGCTCTGTCTCTCTCCTCACTCAGCTCTGTCTCTGTCCTCACTCAGCTCTGTCTCTTGTCCTCACTCAGCTATGTCTCTCGCCTCACTCAGCTCTGTCTCTGTCCTCACTCAGCTCTGTCTCTGTGCTCACTCAGACCTCTTTCTGTCCTCACTCAGCTCTGTCTCTGTCCTCCGTCAGCTCTGTCTCAGTCCTTACTCAGCTCTGTCTCTGTCCTCACTCAGCTCTGTCTCTGTCCTCACTCAGCTCTGTCTCTGTCCTCACTCAGACCACTTTCTGTCCTCACTCAGCTCTGTCTCTGTCCTCAGTTAGCTCTGTCTCAGTCCTCACTCAGCTCTGTCTCTCTCCTCACTCAGCTCTGTCTCTGTCCTCACTCAGCTCTGTCTCTTGTCCTCACTCAGCTATGTCTCTCGCCTCACTCAGCTCTGTCTCTGTCCTCACTCAGCTCTGTCTCTGTGCTCACTCAGACCTCTTTCTGTCCTCACTCAGCTCTGTCTCTGTCCTCCGTCAGCTCTGTCTCAGTCCATACTCAGCTCTGTCTCTGTCCTCACTCAGCTCTGTCTCTGTCCTCACTCAGCTCTGTCTCTTGTCCTCACTCAGCAATGTCTCTCTCCTCACTCAGCTCTGTCTCTGTCCTCACTCAGCTCTGTCTCTGTCCTCAGTCAGCTCTGTCTCTGTCATCACTCAGCTCTGTCTCTGTCCTCACTCAGCTCTGTCTCTGTCCGTACTCAGCTATGTCTATGTCCTCACTCAGCTCTGTCTCTGTCCGCACTCAGCTCTGTCTCTGTCCTCACTCAGCTCTGTCTCTGTCCGTACTCAGCTATGTCTATGTCCTCACTCAGCTCTGTCTCTGTCCGCACTCAGCTCTGTCGCTGTCCTCACTCAGCTCTGTCTCTGTCCGCACTCAGCTCTGTCTCTGTCCTCACTCAGCTCTGTCTCTGTCCGCACTCAGCTCTGTCTCTGTCTTCACTCAGCTCTGTCTCTGTCCTCACTCAGCTCTGTCTCTGTCCTCACTCAGACCACTTTCTGTCCTCACTCAGCTCTGTCTCTGTCCTCAGTCAGCTGTGTCTCAGTCCTCACTCAGCTCTGCCTCTGTCCTCACTCAGCTCTGTCTCTGTCCTCACTCAGCTCTGTCTCTTGTCCTCACTCAGCTATGTCTCGCTACTCACTCAGCTCTGTCTCTGTCCTCACTCAGCTCTGTCTCTGTCCTCACTCAGCTCTGTCTCTCTCCTCACTCAGCTCTGTCTCTGTCCGCATTCAGCTATGTCTCTGTCCGCACTCAGCTCTGTCTCTGTCCGCACTCAGCTCTGTCTCTCTCCTCACTCAGCTCTGTCTCTCTCCTCACTCAGTCTCTGTCCTCATTCAGCTCTGTCTCTGTCCTCACTCAGCTCTGTCTCTGTCCGCACTCAGCTCTGTCTCTGTCCTCACTCAGCTCTGTCTCTGTCCTCACTCAGACCTCTTTCTGTCCTCACTCAGCTCTGTCTCTGTCCTCAGTCAGCTGTGTCTCAGTCCTCACTCAGCTCTGTCTCTCTCCTCACTCAGCTCTGTCTCTGTCCTCACTCAGCTCTGTCTCTTGTCCTCACTCAGCTATGTCTCTCTCCTCACTCAGCTCTGTCTCTGTCCTCACTCAGCTCTGTCTCTGTCCTCACTCAGACCTCTTTCTGTCCGCACTCAGCTCTGTCTCAGTCCTCACTCAGCTCTGTCTCTGTCCTCAGTCAGCTCTGTCTCTGTCCTCACTCAGCTCTGTCTCTGTCCTCATTCAGCTCTGTCTCTGTCCGCACTCAGCTCTGTCTCTGTCCTCACTCAGCTCTGTCTCTGTCCTCACTCAGCTCTGTCTCAGTCCTCACTCAGCTCTGGCTCTCTCCTCACTTAGCTCTGTCTCTGCCCTCATTCAGCTCTGTCTCTGTCCTCACTCAGCTCTGTCTCTTGTCCTCACTCAGCTATGTCTCTCTCCTCACTCAGCTCTGTTTCTGTCCTCACTCAGCTCTGTCTCTGTCCTCACTCAGACCTCTTTCTGTCCGCACTGAGCTCTGTCTCAGTCCTCACTCAGCTCTGTCTCTGTCCTCAGTCAGCTCTGTCTCTGTCCTCACTCAGCTCTGTCTCTGTCCTCACTCAGCTCTGTCTCTCTCCTCACTCAGCTCTGTCTCTCTCCTCACTCAGCTCTGTCACTGTCCGCACTCAGCTCTGTCTCTCTCCTCACTTAGCTCTGTCTCTGCCCTCATTCAGCTCTGTCTCTGTCCTCACTCAGCTCTGTCTCTGTCCGCACTCAGCTCTGTCTCTGTCCTCACTCAGCTCTGTCTCTGTCCTCACTCAGCTCTGTCTCTCTCCTCACTCAGCTCTGTCTCTCTCCTCACTCAGCTCTGTCTCTGTCCTCACTCAGCTCTGTCTCTGTCCGTACTCAGCTATGTCTATGTCCTCACTCAGCTCTGTCTCTGTCCGCACTCAGCTCTGTCTCTGTCCTCACTCAGCTCTGTCTCTGTCCTCACTCAGCTCGGTCTCTGCCCGTACTCAGCTATGTCTATGTCCTCACTCAGCTCTGTCTCTGTCCGCACTCAGCTCTGTCGCTGACCTCACTCAGCTCTGTCTTTGTCCTCAGTCAGCTCTGTCTATGTCCTCACTCAGCTCTGTCTCTGTCCGCACTCAGCTCTGTCGCTGACCTCACTCAGCTCTGTCTTTGTCCTCACTCAGCTCTGTCTCTGTCCTCACTCAGCTCGGTCTCTGCCCGTACTCAGCTATGTCTATGTCCTCACTCAGCTCTGTCTCTGTCCGCACTCAGCTCTGTCGCTGACCTCACTCAGCTCTGTCTTTGTCCTCAGTCAGCTCTGTCTCTGTCCGCACTCAGCTTTGTCTCTGTCCGCACTCAGCTCTGTCTCTGTCCTCACTCAGCTCTGTCTCTGTCCTCACTCAGCTCTGTCTCTCTCCTCACTCAGTCTCTGTCCTCATTCAGCTCTGTCTCTGTCCTCACTCAGCTCTGTCTCTGTCCGCACTCAGCTCTGTCTCTGTCTTCACTCAGCTCTGTCTCTGTCCTCACTCAGCTCTGTCTCTGTCCTCACTCAGACCACTTTCTGTCCTCACTCAGCTCTGTCTCTGTCCTCAGTTAGCTCTGTCTCAGTCCTCACTCAGCTCTGTCTCTCTCCTCACTCAGCTCTGTCTCTGTCCTCACTCAGCTCTGTCTCTTGTCCTCACTCAGCTATGTCTCTCGCCTCACTCAGCTCTGTCTCTGTCCTCACTCAGCTCTGTCTCTGTGCTCACTCAGACCTCTTTCTGTCCTCACTCAGCTCTGTCTCTGTCCTCCGTCAGCTCTGTCTCAGTCCTTACTCAGCTCTGTCTCTGTCCTCACTCAGCTCTGTCTCTGTCCTCACTCAGCTCTGTCTCTTGTCCTCACTCAGCAATGTCTCTCTCCTCACTCAGCTCTGTCTCTGTCCTCACTCAGCTCTGTCTCTGTCCTCACTCAGACCACTTTCTGTCCTCACTCAGCTCTGTCTCTGTCCTCAGTTTGCTCTGTCTCAGTCCTCACTCAGCTCTGTCTCTCTCCTCACTCAGCTGTGTCTCTGTCCTCACTCAGCTCTGTCTCTTGTCCTCACTCAGCTATGTCTCTCGCCTCACTCAGCTCTGTCTCTGTCCTCACTCAGCTCTGTCTCTGTGCTCACTCAGACCTCTTTCTGTCCTCACTCAGCTCTGTCTCTGTCCTCCGTCAGCTCTGTCTCAGTCCATACTCAGCTCTGTCTCTATCCTCACTCAGCTCTGTCTCTGTCCTCACTCAGCTCTGTCTCTTGTCCTCACTCAGCAATGTCTCTCTCCTTACTCAGCTCTGTCTCTGTCCTCACTCAGCTCTGTCTCTGTCCTCAGTCAGCTCTGTCTCTGTCATCACTCAGCTCTGTCTCTGTCCTCACTCAGCTCTGTCTCTGTCCGTACTCAGCTATGTCTATGTCCTCACTCAGCTCTGTCTCTGTCCGCACTCAGCTCTGTCTCTGTCCTCACTCAGCTCTGTCTCTGTCCGTACTCAGCTATGTCTATGTCCTCACTCAGCTCTGTCTCTGTCCGCACTCAGCTCTGTCGCTGTCCTCACTCAGCTCTGTCTCTGTCCGCACTCAGCTCTGTCTCTGTCCTCACTCAGCTCTGTCTCTGTCCGCACTCAGCTCTGTCTCTGTCTTCACTCAGCTCTGTCTCTGTCCTCACTCAGCTCTGTCTCTGTCCTCACTCAGACCACTTTCTGTCCTCACTCAGCTCTGTCTCTGTCCTCAGTCAGCTGTGTCTCAGTCCTCACTCAGCTCTGCCTCTGTCCTCACTCAGCTCTGTCTCTGTCCTCACTCAGCTCTGTCTCTTGTCCTCACTCAGCTATGTCTCGCTACTCACTCAGCTCTGTCTCTGTCCTCACTCAGCTCTGTCTCTGTCCTCACTCAGCTCTGTCTCTCTCCTCACTCAGCTCTGTCTCTGTCCGCATTCAGCTATGTCTCTGTCCGCACTCAGCTCTGTCTCTGTCCGCACTCAGCTCTGTCTCTCTCCTCACTCAGCTCTGTCTCTCTCCTCACTCAGTCTCTGTCCTCATTCAGCTCTGTCTCTGTCCTCACTCAGCTCTGTCTCTGTCCGCACTCAGCTCTGTCTCTGTCCTCACTCAGCTCTGTCTCTGTCCTCACTCAGACCTCTTTCTGTCCTCACTCAGCTCTGTCTCTGTCCTCAGTCAGCTGTGTCTCAGTCCTCACTCAGCTCTGTCTCTCTCCTCACTCAGCTCTGTCTCTGTCCTCACTCAGCTCTGTCTCTTGTCCTCACTCAGCTATGTCTCTCTCCTCACTCAGCTCTGTCTCTGTCCTCACTCAGCTCTGTCTCTGTCCTCACTCAGACCTCTTTCTGTCCGCACTCAGCTCTGTCTCAGTCCTCACTCAGCTCTGTCTCTGTCCTCAGTCAGCTCTGTCTCTGTCCTCACTCAGCTCTGTCTCTGTCCGCACTCAGCTCTGTCTCTGTCCTCACTCAGCTCTGTCTCTGTCCTCACTCAGCTCTGTCTCTCTCCTCACTCAGCTCTGTCTCTCTCCTCACTCAGCTCTGTCTCTGTCCTCACTCAGCTCTGTCTCTGTCCGTACTCAGCTCTGTCTCTGTCCGCACTCAGCTCTGTCTCTGTCCTCACTCAGCTCTGTCTCAGTCCTCACTCAGCTCTGGCTCTCTCCTCACTTAGGTCTGTCTCTGCCCTCATTCAGCTCTGTCTCTGTCCTCACTCAGCTCTGTCTCTTGTCCTCACTCAGCTATGTCTCTCTCCTCACTCAGCTCTGTTTCTGTCCTCACTCAGCTCTGTCTCTGTCCTCACTCAGACCTCTTTCTGTCCGCACTGAGCTCTGTCTCAGTCCTCACTCAGCTCTGTCTCTGTCCTCAGTCAGCTCTGTCTCTGTCCTCACTCAGCTCTGTCTCTGTCCTCACTCAGCTCTGTCTCTCTCCTCACTCAGCTCTGTCTCTCTCCTCACTCAGCTCTGTCTCTGTCCGCACTCAGCTCTGTCTCTCTCCTCACTTAGCTCTGTCTCTGCCCTCGTTCAGCTCTGTCTCTGTCCTCACTCAGCTCTGTCTCTTGTCCTCACTCAGCTATGTCTCTCTCCTCACTCAGCTCTGTCTCTGTCCTCACTCAGCTCTGTCTCTGTCCTCACTCAGCTCTGTCTCTGTCCGCACTCAGCTCTGTCTCTGTCCTCACTCAGCTCTGTCTCTGTCCTCACTCAGACCTCTTTCTGTCCTCACTCAGCTCTGTCTCTGTCCTCAGTCAGCTCTGTCTCAGTCCTCACTCAGCTCTGTCTCTGTCCTCAGTCAGCTCTGTCTCTGTCCTCACTCAGCTCTGTCTCTGTCCGCACTCAGCTCTGTCTCTGTCCTCACTCAGCTCTGTCTCTGTCCTCACTCAGCTCTGTCTCTCTCCTCACTCAGCTCTGTCTCTCTCCTCACTCAGCTCTGTCTCTGTCCTCACTCAGCTCTGTCTCTGTCCGTACTCAGCTATGTCTATGTCCTCACTCAGCTCTGTCTCTGTCCGCACTCAGCTCTGTCTCTGTCCTCACTCAGCTCTGTCTCTGTCCTCACTCAGCTCGGTCTCTGCCCGTACTCAGCTATGTCTATGTCCTCACTCAGCTCTGTCTCTGTCCGCACTCAGCTCTGTCGCTGACCTCACTCAGCTCTGTCTTTGTCCTCAGTCAGCTCTGTCTCTGTCCTCACTCAGCTCTGTCTCTGTCCGCACTCACCTTTGTCTCTGTCCGCACTCAGCTCTGTCTCTGTCCTCACTCAGCTCTGTCTCTGTCCTCACTCAGCTCTGTCTCTCTCCTCACTCAGTCTCTGTCCTCATTCAGCTCTGTCTCTGTCCTCACTCAGCTCTGTCTCTGTCCGCACTCAGCTCTGTCTCTGTCTTCACTCAGCTCTGTCTCTGTCCTCACTCAGCTCTGTCTCTGTCCTCACTCAGACCACTTTCTGTCCTCACTCAGCTCTGTCTCTGTCCTCAGTTAGCTCTGTCTCAGTCCTCACTCAGCTCTGTCTCTCTCCTCACTCAGCTCTGTCTCTGTCCTCACTCAGCTCTGTCTCTTGTCCTCACTCAGCTATGTCTCTCGCCTCACTCAGCTCTGTCTCTGTCCTCACTCAGCTCTGTCTCTGTCCTCCGTCAGCTCTGTCTCAGTCCTTACTCAGCTCTGTCTCTGTCGTCACTCAGCTCTGTCTCTGTCCTCACTCAGCTCTGTCTCTTGTCCTCACTCAGCTATGTCTCTCTCCTCACTCAGCTCTGTCTCTGTCCTCACTCAGCTCTGTCTCTGTCCTCACTCAGCTCTGTCTCTGTCCGCACTCAGCTCTGTCTCTGTCCTCACTCAGCTATGTCTCGCTACTCACTCAGCTCTGTCTCTGTCCTCACTCAGCTCTGTCTCTGTCCGCACTCAGCTATGTCTCTGTCCGCACTCAGCTCTGTCTCTGTCCGCACTCAGCTCTGTCTCTGTCCTCACTCAGCTCTGTCTCTCTCCTCACTCAGTCTCTGTCCTCATTCAGCTCTGTCTCTGTCCTCACTCAGCTCTGTCTCTGTCCGCACTCAGCTCTGTCTCTGTCCTCACTCAGCTCTGTCTCTGTCCTCACTCAGACCTCTTTCTGTCCTCACTCAGCTCTGTCTCTGTCCTCAGTCAGCTGTGTCTCAGTCCTCACTCAGCTCTGTCTCTCTCCTCACTCAGCTCTGTCTCTGTCCTCACTCAGCTCTGTCTCTTGTCCTCACTCAGCTATGTCTCTCTCCTCACTCAGCTCTGTCTCTGTCCTCACTCAGCTCTGTCTCTGTCCTCACTCAGACCTCTTTCTGTCCGCACTCAGCTCTGTCTCAGTCCTCACTCAGCTCTGTCTCTGTCCTCAGTCAGCTCTGTCTCTGTCCTCACTCAGCTCTGTCTCTGTCCGCACTCAGCTCTGTCTCTGTCCTCACTCAGCTCTGTCTCTGTCCTCACTCAGCTCTGTCTCAGTCCTCACTCAGCTCTGGCTCTCTCCTCACTTAGCTCTGTCTCTGCCCTCATTCAGCTCTGTCTCTCTCCTCACTCAGCTCTGTTTCTGTCTTCACTCAGCTCTGTCTCTGTCCTCACTCAGACCTCTTTCTGTCCGCACTGAGCTCTGTCTCAGTCCTCACTCAGCTCTGTCTCTGTCCTCAGTCAGCTCTGTCTCTGTCCTCACTCAGCTCTGTCTCTGTCCTCACTCAGCTCTGTCTCTGTCCTCACTCAGCTCTGTCTCTGTCCTCACTCAGCTCTGTCTCTCTCCTCACTCAGCTCTGTCTCTGTCCGCACTCAGCTCTGTCTCTGTCCTCACTCAGCTCTGTCTCTGTCCTCACTCAGCTCTGTCTCTGTCCGCACTCAGCTCTGTCTCTGTCCTCACTCAGCTCTGTCTCTGTCCTCACTCAGCTCTGTCTCTCTCCTCAATCAGCTCTGTCTCTGTCCTCACTCAGCTCTGTCTCTGTCCGCACTCAGCTCTGTCTCTGTCCTCACTCAGCTATGTCTCTCTCCTCACTCTGCTATGTCTCTCTCCTCACTCAGCTCTGTCTCTGTCCACACTCAGACCTCTTTCTGTCCTCGGTCAGCTCTGTCTCTATCCTCACTCAGCTCTGTCTCTGTCCTCACTCAGACCTCTTTCTGTCCGCACTCAGCTCTGTCTCAGTCCTCACTCAGCTCTGTCTCTGTCCTCACTCAGCTCTGTCTCTGTCCTCACTCAGCTCTGTCTCTGTCCTCACTCAGCTCTGTCTCAGTCCTCACTCAGCTCTGTCTCTCTCCTCACTTAGCTCTGTCTCTGCCCTCATTCAGCTCTGTCTCTGTCCTCACTTAGCTCTGTCTCTTGTCCTTACTCAGCTATGTCTCTCTCCTCACTCAGCTCTGTCTCTGTCCTCACTCAGCTCTGTCTCTGTCCTCACTCAGCTCTGTCTCTGTCCGCACTCAGCTCTGTCTCTGTCCTCACTCAGCTCTGTCTCTGTCCTCACTCAGACCTCTTTCTGTCCTCACTCAGCTCTGTCTCTGTCCTCAGTCAGCTCTGTCTCAGTCCTCACTCAGCTCTGTCTCTGTCCTCAGTCAGCTCTGTCTCTGTCCTCACTCAGCTCTGTCTCTGTCCGCACTCAGCTCTGTCTCTGTCCTCACTCAGCTCTGTCTCTGTCCTCACTCAGCTCTGTCTCTCTCCTCACTCAGCTCTGTCTCTCTCCTCACTCAGCTCTGTCTCTGTCCTCACTCAGCTCTGTCTCTGTCCGTACTCAGCTATGTCTATGTCCTCACTCAGCTCTGTCTCTTGTCCTCACTCAGCTATGTCTCGCTACTCACTCAGCTCTGTCTCTGTCCTCACTCAGCTCTGTCTCTGTCCTCACTCAGCTCTGTCTCTCTCCTCACTCAGCTCTGTCTCTGTCCGCACTCAGCTATGTCTCTGTCCGCACTCAGCTCTGTCTCTGTCCGCACTCAGCTCTGTCTCTGTCCTCACTCAGCTCTGTCTCTCTCCTCACTCAGTCTCTGTCCTCATTCAGCTCTGTCTCTGTCCTCACTCAGCTCTGTCTCTGTCCGCACTCAGCTCTGTCTCTGTCCTCACTCAGCTCTGTCTCTGTCCTCACTCAGACCTCTTTCTGTCCTCACTCAGCTCTGTCTCTGTCCTCAGTCAGCTGTGTCTCAGTCCTCACTCAGCTCTGTCTCTCTCCTCACTCAGCTCTGTCTCTGTCCTCACTCAGCTCTGTCTCTGTCCTCACTCAGACCTCTTTCTGTCCGCACTCAGCTCTGTCTCAGTCCTCACTCAGCTCTGTCTCTGTCCTCAGTCAGCTCTGTCTCTGTCCTCACTCAGCTCTGTCTCTGTCCTCACTCAGCTCTGTCTCTGTCCGCACTCAGCTCTGTCTCTGTCCTCACTCAGCTCTGTCTCTGTCCTCACTCAGCTCTGTCTCAGTCCTCACTCAGCTCTGGCTCTCTCCTCACTTAGCTCTGTCTCTGCCCTCATTCAGCTCTGTCTCTGTCCTCACTCAGCTCTGTCTCTTGTCCTCACTCAGCTATGTCTCTCTCCTCACTCAGCTCTGTTTCTGTCCTCACTCAGCTCTGTCTCTGTCCTCACTCAGACCTCTTTCTGTCCGCACTGAGCTCTGTCTCAGTCCTCACTCAGCTCTGTCTCTGTCCTCAGTCAGCTCTGTCTCTGTCCTCACTCAGCTCTGTCTCTGTCCTCACTCAGCTCTGTCTCTGTCCTCACTCAGCTCTGTCTCTCTCCTCACTCAGCTCTGTCTCTCTCCTCACTCAGCTCTGTCTCTGTCCGCACTCAGCTCTGTCTCTGTCCTCACTCAGCTCTGTCTCTGTCCTCACTCAGCTCTGTCTCTGTCCGCACTCAGCTCTGTCTCTGTCCTCACTCAGCTCTGTCTCTGTCCTCACTCAGCTCTGTCTCTCTCCTCACTCAGCTCTGTCTCTGTCCTCACTCAGCTCTGTCTCTGTCCGCACTCAGCTCTGTCTCTGTCCTCACTCAGCTATGTCTCTCTCCTCACTCTGCTATGTCTCTCTCCTCACTCAGCTATGTCTCTCTCCTCACTCAGCTCAGTCTCTGTCCACACTCAGACCTCTTTCTGTCCTCGGTCAGCTCTGTCTCTATCCTCACTCAGCTCTGTCTCTGTCCTCACTCAGACCTCTTTCTGTCCGCACTCAGCTCTGTCTCAGTCCTCACTCAGCTCTGTCTCTGTCCTCACTCAGCTCTGTCTCTGTCCGCACTCAGCTCTGTCTCTGTCCTCACTCAGCTCTGTCTCTGTCCTCACTCAGCTCTGTCTCAGTCCTCACTCAGCTCTGTCTCTCTCCTCACTTAGCTCTGTCTCTGCCCTCATTCAGCTCTGTCTCTGTCCTCACTCAGCTCTGTCTCTTGTCCTCACTCAGCTATGTCTCTCTCCTCACTCAGCTCTGTCTCTGTCCTCACTCAGCTCTGTCTCTGTCCTCATTCAGCTCTGTCTCTGTCCGCACTCAGCTCTGTCTCTGTCCTCACTCAGCTCTGTCTCTGTCCTCACTCAGCTATGTCTCGCTACTCACTCAGCTCTGTCTCTGTCCTCACTCAGCTCTGTCTCTGTCCTCACTCAGCTCTGTCTCTCTCCTCACTCAGCTCTGTCTCTGTCCGCACTCAGCTATGTCTCTGTCCGCACTCAGCTCTGTCTCTGTCCGCACTCAGCTCTGTCTCTGTCCTCACTCAGCTCTGTCTCTCTCCTCACTCAGTCTCTGTCCTCATTCAGCTCTGTCTCTGTCCTCACTCAGCTCTGTCTCTGTCCGCACTCAGCTCTGTCTCTGTCCTCACTCAGCTCTGTCTCTGTCCTCACTCAGACCTCTTTCTGTCCTCACTCAGCTCTGTCTCTGTCCTCAGTCAGCTGTGTCTCAGTCCTCACTCAGCTCTGTCTCTCTCCTCACTCAGCTCTGTCTCTGTCCTCACTCAGCTCTGTCTCTTGTCCTCACTCAGCTATGTCTCTCTCCTCACTCAGCTCTGTCTCTGTCCTCACTCAGCTCTGTCTCTGTCCTCACTCAGACCTCTTTCTGTCCGCACTCAGCTCTGTCTCAGTCCTCACTCAGCTCTGTCTCTGTCCTCAGTCAGCTCTGTCTCTGTCCTCACTCAGCTCTGGCTCTCTCCTCACTTAGCTCTGTCTCTGCCCTCATTCAGCTCTGTCTCTGTCCTCACTCAGCTCTGTCTCTTGTCCTCACTCAGCTCTGTCTCTGTCCTCACTCAGCTCTGTCTCTCTCCTCACTCAGCTCTGTCTCTGTCCTCACTCAGCTCTGGCTCTCTCCTCACTTAGCTCTGTCTCTGCCCTCATTCAGCTCTGTCTCTGTCCTCACTCAGCTCTGTCTCTTGTCCTCACTCAGCTCTGTCTCTTGTCCTCACTCAGCTATGTCTCTCTCCTCACTCAGCTCTGTTTCTGTCCTCACTCAGCTCTGTCTCTGTCCTCACTCAGACCTCTTTCTGTCCGCACTGAGCTCTGTCTCAGTCCTCACTCAGCTCTGTCTCTGTCCTCAGTCAGCTCTGTCTCTGTCCTCACTCAGCTCTGTCTCTGTCCTCACTCAGCTCTGTCTCTGTCCTCACTCAGCTCTGTCTCTCTCCTCACTCAGCTCTGTCTCTCTCCTCACTCAGCTCTGTCTCTGTCCGCACTCAGCTCTGTCTCTGTCCTCACTCAGCTCTGTCTCTGTCCTCACTCAGCTCTGTCTCTGTCCGCACTCAGCTCTGTCTCTGTCCTCACTCAGCTCTGTCTCTGTCCTCACTCAGCTCTGTCTCTCTCCTCACTCAGCTCTGTCTCTGTCCTCACTCAGCTCTGTCTCTGTCCGCACTCAGCTCTGTCTCTGTCCTCACTCAGCTATGTCTCTCTCCTCACTCTGCTATGTCTCTCTCCTCACTCAGCTATGTCTCTCTCCTCACTCAGCTCTGTCTCTGTCCACACTCAGACCTCTTTCTGTCCTCGGTCAGCTCTGTCTCTATCCTCACTCAGCTCTGTCTCTGTCCTCACTCAGACCTCTTTCTGTCCGCACTCAGCTCTGTCTCAGTCCTCACTCAGCTCTGTCTCTGTCCTCACTCAGCTCTGTCTCTGTCCGCACTCAGCTCTGTCTCTGTCCGCACTCAGCTCTGTCTCTGTCCTCACTCAGCTCTGTCTCAGTCCTCACTCAGCTCTGTCTCTCTCCTCACTTAGCTCTGTCTCTGCCCTCATTCAGCTCTGTCTCTGTCCTCACTCAGCTCTGTCTCTTGTCCTCACTCAGCTATGTCTCTCTCCTCACTCAGCTCTGTCTCTGTCCTCACTCAGCTCTGTCTCTGTCCTCACTCAGCTCTGTCTCTGTCCGCACTCAGCTCTGTCTCTGTCCTCACTCAGCTCTGTCTCTGTCCTCACTCAGACCTCTTTCTGTCCTCACTCTGGCTCTGTCTCTGTCCTCAGTCAGCTCTGTCTCAGTCCTCACTCAGCTCTGTCTCTGTCCTCAGTCAGCTCTGTCTCTGTCCTCACTCAGCTCTGTCTCTGTCCGCACTCAGCTCTGTCTCTGTCCTCACTCAGCTCTGTCTCTGTCCTCACTCAGCTCTGTCTCTCTCCTCACTCAGCTCTGTCTCTCTCCTCACTCAGCTCTGTCTCTGTCCTCACTCAGCTCTGTCTCTGTCCGTACTCAGCTATGTCTATGTCCTCACTCAGCTCTGTCTCTGTCCGCACTCAGCTCTGTCTCTGTCCTCATTCAGCTCTGTCTCTGTCCTCACTCAGCTCGGTCTCTGTCCGTACTCAGCTATGTCTATGTCCTCACTCAGCTCTGTCTCTGTCCGCACTCAGCTCTGTCGCTGACCTCACTCAGCTCTGTCTTTGTCCTCAGTCAGCTCTGTCTCTGTCCTCACTCAGCTCTGTCTCTGTCCGCACTCAGCTTTGTCTCTGTCCGCACTCAGCTCTGTCTCTGTCCTCACTCAGCTCTGTCTCTGTCCTCACTCAGCTCTGTCTCTCTCCTCACTCAGCTCTGTCTCTGTCCTCACTCAGCTCTGTCTCTGTCCGCACTCAGCTCTGTCTCTGTCCGCACTCAGCTCTGTCTCTGTCCTCACTCAGCTCTGTCTCAGTCCTCACTCAGCTCTGTCTCTCTCCTCACTTAGCTCTGTCTCTGCCCTCATTCAGCTCTGTCTCTGTCCTCACTCAGCTCTGTCTCTTGTCCTCACTCAGCTATGTCTCTCTCCTCACTCAGCTCTGTCTCTGTCCTCACTCAGCTCTGTCTCTGTCCTCACTCAGCTCTGCTCTGTCCGCACTCAGCTCTGTCTCTGTCCTCACTCAGCTCTGTCTCTGTCCTCACTCAGACCTCTTTCTGTCCTCACTCTGGCTCTGTCTCTGTCCTCAGTCAGCTCTGTCTCAGTCCTCACTCAGCTCTGTCTCTGTCCTCAGTCAGCTCTGTCTCTGTCCTCACTCAGCTCTGTCTCTGTCCGCACTCAGCTCTGTCTCTGTCCTCACTCAGCTCTGTCTCTGTCCTCACTCAGCTCTGTCTCTCTCCTCACTCAGCTCTGTCTCTCTCCTCACTCAGCTCTGTCTCTGTCCTCACTCAGCTCTGTCTCTGTCCGTACTCAGCTATGTCTATGTCCTCACTCAGCTCTGTCTCTGTCCGCACTCAGCTCTGTCTCTGTCCTCATTCAGCTCTGTCTCTGTCCTCACTCAGCTCGGTCTCTGTCCGTACTCAGCTATGTCTATGTCCTCACTCAGCTCTGTCTCTGTCCGCACTCAGCTCTGTCGCTGACCTCACTCAGCTCTGTCTTTGTCCTCAGTCAGCTCTGTCTCTGTCCTCACTCAGCTCTGTCTCTGTCCGCACTCAGCTTTGTCTCTGTCCGCACTCAGCTCTGTCTCTGTCCTCACTCAGCTCTGTCTCTGTCCTCACTCAGCTCTGTCTCTCTCCTCACTCAGCTCTGTCTCTGTCCGCACTCAGCTCTGTCTCTGTCCTCACTCAGCTCTGTCTCTGTCCTCACTCAGCTCTGTCTCTGTCCTCACTCAGCTCTGTCTCTCTCCTCGCTCAGCTCTGTCTCAGTCCTCACTCAGCTCTGTCTCTGTCCGCACTCAGCTCTGTCTCTGTCCTCACTCAGCTATGTCTCTCTCCTCACTCAGCTATGTCTCTCGCCTCACTCAGCTCTGTCTCTGTCCACACTCAGACCTCTTTCTGTCCTCAGTCAGCTCTGTCTCTATCCTCACTCAGCTCTGTCTCTGTCCTCACTCAGCTCTGTCTCTGTCCGTACTCAGCTATGTCTATGTCCTCACTCAGCTCTGTCTCTGTCCTCACTCAGCTCTGTCTCTTGTCCTCACTCAGCTATGTCTCTCTCCTCACTCAGCTCTGTTTCTGTCCTCACTCAGCTCTGTCTCTGTCCTCACTCAGACCTCTTTCTGTCCGCACTGAGCTCTGTCTCAGTCCTCACTCAGCTCTGTCTCTGTCCTCAGTCAGCTCTGTCTCTGTCCTCACTCAGCTCTGTCTCTGTCCTCACTCAGCTCTGTCTCTCTCCTCACTCAGCTCTGTCTCTCTCCTCACTCAGCTCTGTCTCTGTCCGCACTCAGCTCTGTCTCTGTCCTCACTCAGCTCTGTCTCTGTCCTCACTCAGCTCTGTCTCTGTCCGCACTCAGCTCTGTCTCTGTCCTCACTCAGCTCTGTCTCTGTCCTCACTCAGCTCTGTCTCTCTCCTCACTCAGCTCTGTCTCTGTCCTCACTCAGCTCTGTCTCTGTCCGCACTCAGCTCTGTCTCTGTCCTCACTCAGCTATGTCTCTCTCCTCACTCTGCTATGTCTCTCTCCTCACTCAGCTATGTCTCTCTCCTCACTCAGCTCAGTCTCTGTCCACACTCAGACCTCTTTCTGTCCTCGGTCAGCTCTGTCTCTATCCTCACTCAGCTCTGTCTCTGTCCTCACTCAGACCTCTTTCTGTCCGCACAGCTCTGTCCCAGTCCTCACTCAGCTCTGTCTCTGTCCTCACTCAGCTCTGTCTCTGTCCGCACTCAGCTCTGTCTCTGTCCTCACTCAGCTCTGTCTCTGTCCTCACTCAGCTCTGTCTCAGTCCTCACTCAGCTCTGTCTCTCTCCTCACTTAGCTCTGTCTCTGCCCTCATTCAGCTCTGTCTCTGTCCTCACTCAGCTCTGTCTCTTGTCCTCACTCAGCTATGTCTCTCTCCTCACTCAGCTCTGTCTCTGTCCTCACTCAGCTCTGTCTCTGTCCTCACTCAGCTCTGTCTCTGTCCGCACTCAGCTCTGTCTCTGTCCTCACTCAGCTCTGTCTCTTGTCCTCACTCAGCTATGTCTCGCTACTCACTCAGCTCTGTCTCTGTCCTCACTCAGCTCTGTCTCTGTCCTCACTCAGCTCTGTCTCTCTCCTCACTCAGCTCTGTCTCTGTCCGCACTCAGCTATGTCTCTGTCCGCACTCAGCTCTGTCTCTGTCCGCACTCAGCTCTGTCTCTGTCCTCATTCAGCTCTGTCTCTGTCCTCACTCAGCTCTGTCTCTGTCCGCACTCAGCTCTGTCTCTGTCCTCACTCAGCTCTGTCTCTGTCCTCACTCAGACCTCTTTCTGTCCTCACTCAGCTCTGTCTCTGTCCTCAGTCAGCTGTGTCTCAGTCCTCACTCAGCTCTGTCTCTCTCCTCACTCAGCTCTGTCTCTGTCCTCACTCAGCTCTGTCTCTTGTCCTCACTCAGCTATGTCTCTCTCCTCACTCAGCTCTGTCTCTGTCCTCACTCAGCTCTGTCTCTGTCCTCACTCAGACCTCTTTCTGTCCGCACTCAGCTCTGTCTCTCTCCTCACTCAGCTCTGTCTCTGTCCTCACTCAGCTCTGTCTCTGTCCGTACTCAGCTATGTCTATGTCCTCACTCAGCTCTGTCTCTGTCCGCACTCAGCTCTGTCTCTGTCCTCATTCAGCTCTGTCTCTGTCCTCACTCAGCTCGGTCTCTGTCCGTACTCAGCTATGTCTATGTCCTCACTCAGCTCTGTCTCTGTCCGCACTCAGCTCTGTCGCTGACCTCACTCAGCTCTGTCTTTGTCCTCAGTCAGCTCTGTCTCTGTCCTCACTCAGCTCTGTCTCTGTCCGCACTCAGCTTTGTCTCTGTCCGCACTCAGCTCTGTCTCTGTCCTCACTCAGCTCTGTCTCTGTCCTCACTCAGCTCTGTCTCTCTCCTCACTCAGCTCTGTCTCTGTCCGCACTCAGCTCTGTCTCTGTCCTCACTCAGCTCTGTCTCTGTCCTCACTCAGCTCTGTCTCTGTCCGCACTCAGCTCTGTCTCTGTCCTCACTCAGCTCTGTCTCTGTCCTCACTCAGCTCTGTCTCTCTCCTCGCTCAGCTCTGTCTCAGTCCTCACTCAGCTCTGTCTCTGTCCGCACTCAGCTCTGTCTCTGTCCTCACTCAGCTATGTCTCTCTCCTCACTCAGCTATGTCTCTCGCCTCACTCAGCTCTGTCTCTGTCCACACTCAGACCTCTTTCTGTCCTCAGTCAGCTCTGTCTCTATCCTCACTCAGCTCTGTCTCTGTCCTCACTCAGCTCTGTCTCTGTCCGTACTCAGCTATGTCTATGTCCTCACTCAGCTCTGTCTCTGTCCTCACTCAGCTCTGTCTCTTGTCCTCACTCAGCTATGTCTCTCTCCTCACTCAGCTCTGTTTCTGTCCTCACTCAGCTCTGTCTCTGTCCTCACTCAGCTCTGTCTCTGTCCTCACTCAGCTCTGTCTCTCTCCTCACTCAGCTCTGTCTCTCTCCTCACTCAGCTCTGTCTCTGTCCGCACTCAGCTCTGTCTCTGTCCTCACTCAGCTCTGTCTCTGTCCTCACTCAGCTCTGTCTCTGTCCGCACTCAGCTCTGTCTCTGTCCTCACTCAGCTCTGTCTCTGTCCTCACTCAGCTCTGTCTCTCTCCTCACTCAGCTCTGTCTCTGTCCTCACTCAGCTCTGTCTCTGTCCGCACTCAGCTCTGTCTCTGTCCTCACTCAGCTATGTCTCTCTCCTCACTCTGCTATGTCTCTCTCCTCACTCAGCTATGTCTCTCTCCTCACTCAGCTCAGTCTCTGTCCACACTCAGACCTCTTTCTGTCCTCGGTCAGCTCTGTCTCTATCCTCACTCAGCTCTGTCTCTGTCCTCACTCAGACCTCTTTCTGTCCGCACAGCTCTGTCCCAGTCCTCACTCAGCTCTGTCTCTGTCCTCACTCAGCTCTGTCTCTGTCCGCACTCAGCTCTGTCTCTGTCCTCACTCAGCTCTGTCTCTGTCCTCACTCAGCTCTGTCTCAGTCCTCACTCAGCTCTGTCTCTCTCCTCACTTAGCTCTGTCTCTGCCCTCATTCAGCTCTGTCTCTGTCCTCACTCAGCTCTGTCTCTTGTCCTCACTCAGCTATGTCTCTCTCCTCACTCAGCTCTGTCTCTGTCCTCACTCAGCTCTGTCTCTGTCCTCACTCAGCTCTGTCTCTGTCCGCACTCAGCTCTTTCTCTGTCCTCACTCAGCTCTGTCTCTTGTCCTCACTCAGCTATGTCTCGCTACTCACTCAGCTCTGTCTCTGTCCTCACTCAGCTCTGTCTCTGTCCTCACTCAGCTCTGTCTCTCTCCTCACTCAGCTCTGTCTCTGTCCGCACTCAGCTATGTCTCTGTCCGCACTCAGCTCTGTCTCTGTCCGCACTCAGCTCTGTCTCTGTCCTCACTCAGCTCTGTCTCTCTCCTCACTCAGACCTCTTTCTGTCCTCACTCAGCTCTGTCTCTGTCCTCAGTCAGCTGTGTCTCAGTCCTCACTCAGCTCTGTCTCTCTCCTCACTCAGCTCTGTCTCTGTCCTCACTCAGCTCTGTCTCTTGTCCTCACTCAGCTATGTCTCTCTCCTCACTCAGCTCTGTCTCTGTCCTCACTCAGCTCTGTCTCTGTCCTCACTCAGACCTCTTTCTGTCCGCACTCAGCTCTGTCTCAGTCCTCACTCAGCTCTGTCTCTGTCCTCAGTCAGCTCTGTCTCTGTCCTCACTCAGCTCTGTCTCTGTCCTCACTCAGCTCTGTCTCTGTCCGCACTCAGCTCTGTCTCTGTCCTCACTCAGCTCTGTCTCTGTCCTCACTCAGCTCTGTCTCAGTCCTCACTCAGCTCTGGCTCTCTCCTCACTTAGCTCTGTCTCTGCCCTCATTCAGCTCTGTCTCTGTCCTCACTCAGCTCTGTCTCTTGTCCTCACTCAGCTATGTCTCTCTCCTCACTCAGCTCTGTTTCTGTCCTCACTCAGCTCTGTCTCTGTCCTCACTCAGACCTCTTTCTGTCCGCACTGAGCTCTGTCTCAGTCCTCACTCAGCTCTGTCTCTGTCCTCAGTCAGCTCTGTCTCTGTCCTCACTCAGCTCTGTCTCTGTCCTCACTCAGCTCTGTCTCTGTCCTCACTCAGCTCTGTCTCTCTCCTCACTCAGCTCTGTCTCTCTCCTCACTCAGCTCTGTCTCTGTCCGCACTCAGCTCTGTCTCTGTCCTCACTCAGCTCTGTCTCTGTCCTCACTCAGCTCTGTCTCTGTCCGCACTCAGCTCTGTCTCTGTCCTCACTCAGCTCTGTCTCTGTCCTCACTCAGCTCTGTCTCTCTCCTCACTCAGCTCTGTCTCTGTCCTCACTCAGCTCTGTCTCTGTCCGCACTCAGCTCTGTCTCTGTCCTCACTCAGCTCTGTCTCAGTCCTCACTCAGCTCTGGCTCTCTCCTCACTTAGCTCTGTCTCTGCCCTCATTCAGCTCTGTCTCTGTCCTCACTCAGCTCTGTCTCTTGTCCTCACTCAGCTATGTCTCTCTCCTCACTCAGCTCTGTTTCTGTCCTCACTCAGCTCTGTCTCTGTCCTCACTCAGACCTCTTTCTGTCCGCACTGAGCTCTGTCTCAGTCCTCACTCAGCTCTGTCTCTGTTCTCAGTCAGCTCTGTCTCTGTCCTCACTCAGCTCTGTCTCTGTCCTCACTCAGCTCTGTCTCTGTCCTCACTCAGCTCTGTCTCTCTCCTCACTCAGCTCTGTCTCTCTCCTCACTCAGCTCTGTCTCTGTCCGCACTCAGCTCTGTCTCTGTCCTCACTCAGCTCTGTCTCTGTCCTCACTCAGCTCTGTCTCTGTCCGCACTCAGCTCTGTCTCTGTCCTCACTCAGCTCTGTCTCTGTCCTCACTCAGCTCTGTCTCTGTCCTCACTCAGCTCTGTCTCTGTCCGCACTCAGCTCTGTCTCTGTCCTCACTCAGCTCTGTCTCTGTCCTCACTCAGCTCTGTCTCTGTCCTCACTCAGCTCTGTCTCTGTCCGCACTCAGCTCTGTCTCTGTCCTCACTCAGCTATGTCTCTCTCCTCACTCTGCTATGTCTCTCTCCTCACTCAGCTATGTCTCTCTCCTCACTCAGCTCTGTCTCTGTCCACACTCAGACCTCTTTCTGTCCTCGGTCAGCTCTGTCTCTATCCTCACTCAGCTCTGTCTCTGTCCTCACTCAGACCTCTTTCTGTCCGCACTCAGCTCTGTCTCAGTCCTCACTCAGCTCTGTCTCTGTCCTCACTCAGCTCTGTCTCTGTCCGCACTCAGCTCTGTCTCTGTCCTCACTCAGCTCTGTCTCTGTCCTCACTCAGCTCTGTCTCAGTCCTCACTCAGCTCTGTCTCTCTCCTCACTTAGCTCTGTCTCTGCCCTCATTCAGCTCTGTCTCTGTCCTCACTCAGCTCTGTCTCTTGTCCTCACTCAGCTATGTCTCTCTCCTCACTCAGCTCTGTCTCTGTCCTCACTCAGCTCTGTCTCTGTCCTCACTCAGCTCTGTCTCTGTCCGCACTCAGCTCTGTCTCTGTCCTCACTCAGCTCTGTCTCTGTCCTCACTCAGACCTCTTTCTGTCCTCACTCAGCTCTGTCTCTGTCCTCAGTCAGCTCTGTCTCAGTCCTCACTCAGCTCTGTCTCTGTCCTCAGTCAGCTCTGTCTCTGTCCTCACTCAGCTCTGTCTCTGTCCGCACTCAGCTCTGTCTCTGTCCTCACTCAGCTCTGTCTCTGTCCTCACTCAGCTCTGTCTCTCTCCTCACTCAGCTCTGTCTCTCTCCTCACTCAGCTCTGTCTCTGTCCGCACTCAGCTCTGTCTCTGTCCTCACTCAGCTCTGTCTCTGTCCTCACTCAGCTCTGTCTCTGTCCGCACTCAGCTCTGTCTCTGTCCTCACTCAGCTCTGTCTCTGTCCTCACTCAGCTCTGTCTCTCTCCTCACTCAGCTCTGTCTCTGTCCTCACTCAGCTCTGTCTCTGTCCGCACTCAGCTCTGTCTCTGTCCTCACTCAGCTCTGTCTCAGTCCTCACTCAGCTCTGGCTCTCTCCTCACTTAGCTCTGTCTCTGCCCTCATTCAGCTCTGTCTCTGTCCTCACTCAGCTCTGTCTCTTGTCCTCACTCAGCTATGTCTCTCTCCTCACTCAGCTCTGTTTCTGTCCTCACTCAGCTCTGTCTCTGTCCTCACTCAGACCTCTTTCTGTCCGCACTGAGCTCTGTCTCAGTCCTCACTCAGCTCTGTCTCTGTCCTCAGTCAGCTCTGTCTCTGTCCTCACTCAGCTCTGTCTCTGTCCTCACTCAGCTCTGTCTCTGTCCTCACTCAGCTCTGTCTCTCTCCTCACTCAGCTCTGTCTCTCTCCTCACTCAGCTCTGTCTCTGTCCGCACTCAGCTCTGTCTCTGTCCTCACTCAGCTCTGTCTCTGTCCTCACTCAGCTCTGTCTCTGTCCGCACTCAGCTCTGTCTCTGTCCTCACTCAGCTCTGTCTCTGTCCTCACTCAGCTCTGTCTCTGTCCTCACTCAGCTCTGTCTCTGTCCGCACTCAGCTCTGTCTCTGTCCTCACTCAGCTCTGTCTCTGTCCTCACTCAGCTCTGTCTCTGTCCTCACTCAGCTCTGTCTCTGTCCGCACTCAGCTCTGTCTCTGTCCTCACTCAGCTATGTCTCTCTCCTCACTCTGCTATGTCTCTCTCCTCACTCAGCTATGTCTCTCTCCTCACTCAGCTCTGTCTCTGTCCACACTCAGACCTCTTTCTGTCCTCGGTCAGCTCTGTCTCTATCCTCACTCAGCTCTGTCTCTGTCCTCACTCAGACCTCTTTCTGTCCGCACTCAGCTCTGTCTCAGTCCTCACTCAGCTCTGTCTCTGTCCTCACTCAGCTCTGTCTCTGTCCGCACTCAGCTCTGTCTCTGTCCTCACTCAGCTCTGTCTCTGTCCTCACTCAGCTCTGTCTCAGTCCTCACTCAGCTCTGTCTCTCTCCTCACTTAGCTCTGTCTCTGCCCTCATTCAGCTCTGTCTCTGTCCTCACTCAGCTCTGTCTCTTGTCCTCACTCAGCTATGTCTCTCTCCTCACTCAGCTCTGTCTCTGTCCTCACTCAGCTCTGTCTCTGTCCTCACTCAGCTCTGTCTCTGTCCGCACTCAGCTCTGTCTCTGTCCTCACTCAGCTCTGTCTCTGTCCTCACTCAGACCTCTTTCTGTCCTCACTCAGCTGTGTCTCTGTCCTCAGTCAGCTCTGTCTCAGTCCTCACTCAGCTCTGTCTCTGTCCTCAGTCAGCTCTGTCTCTGTCCTCACTCAGCTCTGTCTCTGTCCGCACTCAGCTCTGTCTCTGTCCTCACTCAGCTCTGTCTCTGTCCTCACTCAGCTCTGTCTCTCTCCTCACTCAGCTCTGTCTCTGTCCTCACTCAGCTCTGTCTCTGTCCGTACTCAGCTATGTCTATGTCCTCACTCAGCTCTGTCTCTGTCCGCACTCAGCTCTGTCTCTGTCCTCATTCAGCTCTGTCTCTGTCCTCACTCAGCTCGGTCTCTGTCCGTACTCAGCTATGTCTATGTCCTCACTCAGCTCTGTCTCTGTCCGCACTCAGCTCTGTCGCTGACCTCACTCAGCTCTGTCTTTGTCCTCAGTCAGCTCTGTCTCTGTCCTCACTCAGCTCTGTCTCTGTCCGCACTCAGCTTTGTCTCTGTCCGCACTCAGCTCTGTCTCTGTCCTCACTCAGCTCTGTCTCTGTCCTCACTCAGCTCTGTCTCTCTCCTCACTCAGCTCTGTCTCTGTCCGCACTCAGCTCTGTCTCTGTCCTCACTCAGCTCTGTCTCTGTCCTCACTCAGCTCTTTCTCTGTCCGCACTCAGCTCTGTCTCTGTCCTCACTCAGTTCTGTCTCTGTCCTCACTCAGCTCTGTCTCTCTCCTCACTCAGCTCTGTCTCTGTCCTCACTCAGCTCTGTCTCTGTCCGCACTCAGCTCTGTCTCTGTCCTCACTCAGCTATGTCTCTCTCCTCACTCAGCTATGTCTCTCTCCTCACTCAGCTCTGTCTCTGTCCACACTCAGACCTCTTTCTGTCCTCATTCAGCTCTGTCTCTATCCTCACTCAGCTCTGTCTCTGTCCTCACTCAGCTATGTCTATGTCCTCACTCAGCTCTGTCTCTGTCCGCACTCAGCTCTGTCTCTGTCCTCACTCAGCTCTGTCTCTGTCCGTTCTCAGCTATGTTTATGTCCTCACTCAGCTCTGTCTCTGTCCGCACTCAGCTCTGTCGCTGTCCTCACTCAGCTCTGTCTCTGTCCTCACTCAGCTCTGTCTCTGTCCGCACTCAGCTCTGTCTCTCTCTTCACTCAGCTCTGTCTCTGTCCTCACTCAGCTCGGTCTCTGCCCGTACTCAGCTATGTCTATGTCCTCACTCAGCTCTGTCTCTGTCCGCACTCAGCTCTGTCGCTGACCTCACTCAGCTCTGTCTTTGTCCTCAGTCAGCTCTGTCTCTGTCCTCACTCAGCTCTGTCTCTGTCCGCACTCAGCTTTGTCTCTGTCCGCACTCAGCTCTGTCTCTGTCCTCACTCAGCTCTGTCTCTGTCCTCACTCAGCTCTGTCTCTCTCCTCACTCAGTCTCTGTCCTCATTCAGCTCTGTCTCTGTCCTCACTCAGCTCTGTCTCTGTCCGCACTCAGCTCTGTCTCTGTCTTCACTCAGCTCTGTCTCTGTCCTCACTCAGCTCTGTCTCTGTCCTCACTCAGACCACTTTCTGTCCTCACTCAGCTCTGTCTCTGTCCTCAGTTAGCTCTGTCTCAGTCCTCACTCAGCTCTGTCTCTCTCCTCACTCAGCTCTGTCTCTGTCCTCACTCAGCTCTGTCTCTTGTCCTCACTCAGCTATGTCTCTCTCCTCACTCAGCTCTGTCTCTGTCCTCACTCAGCTCTGTCTCTGTCCTCACTCAGACCTCTTTCTGTCCGCACTCAGCTCTGTCTCTGTCCTCACTCAGCTCTGTCTCTGTCCTCACTCAGCTCTGTCTCAGTCCTCACTCAGCTCTGGCTCTCTCCTCACTTAGCTCTGTCTCTGCCCTCATTCAGCTCTGTCTCTGTCCTCACTCAGCTCTGTCTCTTGCCCTCACTCAGCTATGTCTCTCTCCTCACTCAGCTCTGATACTCTCCTCACTCAGCTCTGTCTCAGTCCTCACTCAGCTCTGGCTCTCTCCTCACTTAGCTCTGTCTCTGCCCTCATTCAGCTCTGTCTCTGTCCTCACTCAGCTCTGTCTCTTGCCCTCACTCAGCTATGTCTCTCTCCTCACTCAGCTCTGTCTCTGTCCTCACTCAGCTCTGTCTCTCTCCTCCCTCAGCTCTGTCTCTGTCCTCACTCAGCTCTGTCTCTTGTCCTCACTCAGCTATGTCTCTGTCCTCACTCAGCTCTGTCTCTGTCCTCACTCAGCTCTGTCTCTGTCCTCACTCAGACCTCTTTCTGTCCGCACTCAGCTCTGTCTCTGTCCTCACTCAGCTCTGTCTCTGTCCTCACTCAGCTCTGTCTCAGTCCTCACTCAGCTCTGGCTCTCTCCTCACTTAGCTCTGTCTCTGCCCTCATTCAGCTCTGTCTCTGTCCTCACTCAGCTCTGTCTCTTGCCCTCACTCAGCTATGTCTCTCTCCTCACTCAGCTCTGTCTCTGTCCTCACTCAGCTCTGTCTCATTCCTCACTCAGCTCTGGCTCTCTCCTCACTTAGCTCTGTCTCTGCCCTCATTCAGCTCTGTCTCTGTCCTCATCAGCTCTGTCTCTTGCCCTCACTCAGCTATGTCTCTCTCCTCACTCAGCTCTGTCTCTGTCCTCACTCAGGTCTGTCTCTGTCCTCACTCAGCTCTGTCTCTGTCCTCATCAGCTCTGTCTCTTGCCCTCACTCAGCTATGTCTCTCTCCTCACTCAGCTCTGTCTCTGTCCTCACTCAGCTCTGTCTCTGTCCTCACTCAGACCTCTTTCTGTCCTCACTCAGCTCTGTCTCTGTCCTCACTCAGCTCTGTCTCTGTCCGCACTCAGCTCTGTCTCTGTCCTCACTCAGCTCTGTCTCTGTCCTCACTCAGCTCTGTCTCAGTCCTCACTCAGCTCTGGCTCTCTCCTCACTTAGCTCTGTCTCTGCCCTCATTCAGCTCTGTCTCTGTCCTCACTCAGCTCTGTCTCTTGCCCTCACTCAGCTATGTCTCTCTCCTCACTCAGCTCTGTCTCTGTCCTCACTCAGCTCTGTCTCTGTCCTCACTCAGACCTCTTTCTGTCAGCACTCAGCTCTGTCTCAGTCCTCACTCAGCTCTGTCTCTTTCCTCAGTCAGCTCTGTCTCTGTTCTCACTGAGCTCTGTCTCTGTCCGCACTCAGCTCTGTCTCTGTCCTCACTCAGCTCTGTCTCTGTCCTCACTCAGCTCTGTCTCTGTCCTCACTCAGATCTCTTTCTGTCTTCACTCAGCTCTGCCTCTGTCCTCAGTCAGCTCTGTCTCAGTCCTCACTCAGCTCTGTCTCTCTCCTAACTCAGCTCTGTCTCTGTCCTCACTCAGATCTCTTTCAGTCTTCACTCAGCTATGTCTCTCTCCTCACTCAGCTCTGCCTCTGTCCTCAGTCAGCTCTGTCTCAGTCCTCACTCAGCTCTGTCTCTCTCCTCACTCAGCTCTGTCTCTGTCCTCACTCAGATCTCTTTCTGTCTTCACTCAGCTATGTCTCTCTCCTCACTCTGCTCTGTCTCTGTCTTCACTCAAATCTCTTTCTGTCCTCATTCAGCTCTGCCTCTGTCCTCACTCAGCTCTGTCTCTATACTCACTTAGCTCTGCCTCTGTCCTCACTCAGCTCTGCCTCTGTCCTCACTCAGCTCTGTCTCTATACTCACTCAGCTCTGCCTCTGTCCTCACTCAGCTCTGCCTCTGTCCTCACTCAGCTCTGCCACTGTCCTCACACAGCTCTGCCTCTGTCCTCTCTCAGCTCTGTCTCTATACTCACTTAGCTCTGTCTCTGTCCTCACTATGCTCTGTCTCACTCCTCACTCAAGGGGAGCCAGAGGCGTAGTGGTATTATCACTTGACTAGTAACCCAGAGACCAGGGTATCGATCTGGAGACATGGGTTCGAATCCCACCACAGCTGAAGGTGGAATTTGAATGTAACTAATAAATCTGCAATTCATAACTAGTCTAATGATGGCCATGAAACCATTGTCGATTGTTGTAAAAACCCATCTGGTTCACTAATGTCCTTTAGGGAAGGAAATCTGCTGTCCTTACCTGGTCTGGCCTACATGTGACTCCAGACCCACATCAATGTGGTTAACTCTTACATGCCCTCTGAAATGGCCTAGCAAGCCACTCAGTTGTACCTAACCGCTACAAAGTCTATAAAAAGGAATGAAACCGGACGGACCACCCGGCATGGACCTAGGCACCGGAAACGACAACGGCAAACCCAGTCCTGTCGACCCTGCAAAGTCCTCCTTACTAACATCTGGGGGCTTGTGCAAAAGTTGGGACAGCTGTCCCACAGACTAGTCAAGCAACAGCCTGACATAGTCAAACTCACGAATCATACTTTACAGACAATGTCCCAGACACTGCAATCACTATCCCTGGGTATGTCCTGTCCCACCGGCAGGACAGACCCGCCAGAGGTGGCGGGACAGTGGTATACAGTAGGGAGGGAGTTGCCCTGGGAGTCCTCAACATCAACTCCGGACCCCATGAAGTCTCATGCCATCAGGTGATACATGGGCAAGGTAACCTCCTACTGATTACCACCTACCGCCCCCCTCAGCTGATGAGTCAGTACTCCTCCATGTTGAACAGCACTTCGAGGAAACACTGAGGGTGGCAAGGGCACAAAATGTACTCTGGGTGGGGGACTTCAATGTCCATCACCACTACTGACCGAGCTGGCCGAGTACTAAAGGACATAGCTGCTAGACTGGGTATGCGGCAGGTGGTGGGGGAACCAACACGAGGGAGAAATATACTTGACCTCGTCCTCACCAATCTGCCTGCTGCAGATGCTTCTGTCCATGACAGTATTGGTAGGAGTGACCACTGCACAGTTCTTGTGGAGAAGAAGTCCCGCCTTCACATTGAGGATACACTCCATCGTGTTGTGTGGCACTATCACCGTGCTGAATGGGATAGATTTCGAACAGATCTGCAATGCAAAACTTGGCATCCATGAGGCGCTGTGGGCCACCAGCAGCACCAGAATTGTACTCAACCACAATCTGTAACCTCATGGCCCAGCATATCCCTCACTCTACCATTACCATCAAGCCAGGAGACCGACTCTGGTTCAATGAAGAGTGCAGGAGGGCATGCCAGGAGCAGCACCAGGCATACCTCAAAATGAGGTGTCAACCTGGTGAAGCTAAACACAGTACTAATTGCATGCCAAACTGCATAAGCAGCATGCGATAGACAGAGCTAAGCGATCCCATAACCAATGGTTCAGATCTAAGCTCTGCAGTCCTGCCACATCCAGTTGTGAATGGTGGTGGACAATTAAACAACTAACTGGAGGAGGAGGCTCCACAAATATCCCCATCCTCAATGATGGGGGAGCCCAGCACATCAGTGCAAAAGATAAGGCAGAAGCATTTGCAACAATCTTCAACCAGAAGTGCCAAGTTTTTGATCCATCTCGGACCCCTCCTGAAGTCCCCAGCATCACAGATGCCAGACTTCAGCCAATTCGATTCATTCCGCGTGATATCAAGAAACGTCTAAAGGCACTGGATACTGCAAAAGCTATGGGCCCTGACAATATTCCGGCAATAGTACTGAAGACCTGTGCTCCAGAACTTGCCGCACGCCTAGCCAAGCTGTTCCAGTACAGCTACAACACTGGCATCTACCCGGCAATGTGGAAAATTGCCCAGGTATGTCCTGTCCACAAAAAGCAGGACAAGTTCAACCCGGCCAATTACCGCCCCATCAGTCTACTCTCAATCATCAGTAAAGTGATGGAAGGTGTCATCAACTGTGCCATCAAGCAGCACTTGCTTAGCAATAACCTGCTCAGTAACGCTCAGTTTGGGTTCTGCCAGGGCCACTCAGCTCCTGACCTCATTACAGTCTTGGTTCAAACACGGACAAAAGAGCTGAACTCAAGAGGTGAGGTGAGAGTGACTGCCCTTGACATCAAGCAGCATTTGACTGAGTATGGCATCAAGGAGCCCTAGCAAAACTGGACTGCAGTCAATGGGAATCAGGGGGAAAACTCTCTGCTGGTTGCAGTCATATCCAGCGCAAAGGAAGATGGCTATGGTTGTTGGAGGTCAATCATCTCAGCTCCAAGACATCACGGCAGGTGTTTCTCAGGGTAGTGTCTGAGGCCCAACCATCTTCAGTTGCTTCATCAATGACCTTCCTTCAATCATAAGGTCAGAAGTGGGGATGGTCGCTGATGATTGCACAATGTTCAACACCATTCGCGACTACTCAAATACTGAAACAGTCCATGTAGAAATGCAGCAGGACCTGGACAATATCCAGGCTTGGACTGATAAGTGGCAAGTAATATTTGTGCCACACAAGTGCCAGGCAATGACCATCTCCAACAAGAGAGAATCTAACCATCTCCCCTTGACATTCAATGGCATTACCATCACTGAATCCCCCACTATCAACATCCTAGGGGCTACCATTGACCAGAAACTGAACTGGAGTAGCCATATAAATACCGTGGATACAAGAGCAGGTCAGAGGTTAGGAATCCTGCGGCGAGTAACTCACCTCCTGACTCCCCAAAGCCTGTCCACCATCTACAAGGCACAAGTCAGGAGTGTGATGGAATACTCTCCACTTGCCTGGATGGGTGCAGCTCCAACAACACTCAAGAAGCTCGAAACCATCCAGAACAAAGCAGCCCGCTGGATTGGCACCCCATCCACAAACATTCACTCCCTCTACCACCGATGTACAGTGGCAGCAGTGTGTACCATCTACAAGATGCACTGCAGCAACGCACCAAGGCTCGTTCGACAGCACCTTCCAAACACGCGAGCTCTACCACCTTGATGGACAAGAGCAGCAGATGCATGGGAACATCACCACCTGCAAGTTCCCATCCAAGTCACACACCATCCTGACTTGGAACTATATCGCCGTTCCTTCACTGTCACTGGGTCACAATCCTGGAACTCCCTTCCCAGCACTGTGGGTTAACCTACATCACATGGACTGCAGCGGTTCAAGAAGGCAGCTCACCACCACCTTCTCAAGGGCAATTAGGGATGGGCAGTAAATGCTGGCACAGCCAGTGACGCCCACATCCCATGAATGAATGAAAAAAAAGCTCTTTCTCTGTCCTGACTCAGCTCTGTCTCTTGTCCTCACTCAGCTCTATCTCTGCCCTCACTCAGATCCCTTTCTGTCCTCACTCAGCTCTGTCTCTGTCCTCACTCAGATCCCTTTCTGTCCTCATTCAGCTCTGTCTCTGTCCTCAGTCAACTCTGTCTCTGTCCTCAGTCAACTCTGTCTCTGTCCTCACTCAGATCCCTTTCTGTCCTCACTCAGCTCTGTCTCTTTCCTCACTCAGCTCTGTCACCGTGCTCACTCAGCTCTGTCTCTGTCCTCACTCAGATCCCTTTCTGTCCTCATTCAGCTCTGTCTCTGTCCTCAGTCAACTCTGTCTCTGTCCTCAGTCAACTCTGTCTCTGTCCTCACTCAGATCCCTTTCTGTCCTCACTCAGCTCTGTCTCTTTCCTCACTCAGCTCTGTCACCGTGCTCACTCAGCTCTGTCTCTGTCCTCACTCAGCTCTGTCTGTGTCCTCACTTTGGTCTCTTTCTGTTCTCACTCTGCTCTGTCTCTCTCCTCACTCAGCTCTGTCTCTCTCCTCGTTCAGCTCTCTCTCTGTCTCTAATTCTGTGCTCTGTTTTCTACGCTTAACCAGCTCTGTACTCAAACTCCAGAGTGAAGTTACTCTATAGAAGGATGCCTTTCGGCCCCTCATGACTGTGCCACCTCTTTGCAAGAGCAGCTCAGCCAGGTCCACTGCATTGCCCTTTCCCCATAGCGTTGCAGACTTTTTATATTAGCTAATTATCTAGTGCCCTTTTGAAAGCCGTATTTGAATCTGTCTCCATCACACTCTCAGGCAGTGCATTCCTGATTCTAACCATCTGCTGTATACAAAAGAATTTCCTCATGTCGCCGTTGTTTCTTTTGTCAATCACCTTAAATTGATGTCCTCTGGTTCTTGACCCTCCCGCCAATGGGAACAGTTTTTCTCCATCGATTCAGTCCAGACCCCTCGTGATTTTAAATACCTCTATCAAATCTCCTCTGACCCTTCCCTTCTCCAAGGACAACAACCTCAGCTTCTCCAATCTATCCACGTAACTGAAGTCCCTCATCCCTGGAACCATTCTCGTAAATCTTTTCTGCACCGCCTCTAAGCCGTTACATCCTTCCTAAAGTGCGATGTTCTGAATTGAACATGAAACTCCAGTTGAGGCCGAACCAGTTTTTTAAAATAACTTCCTTGCTTTTCTATTCTGTGCCTCTATTTATAAAGCCCAGGATCCTACATGCCTTTTTAACAGGGGTCAGGAGCATGTCCTTACACAGATACCAGTGTCCCTGGTAAAAGATTTTGAGCTCCATGACTAGTAATTTCAAGGATGAAAAATTTCTCACTAGCTTCATCTTTACGACCAGAATACTTTAAAAATAATTGCAACCCAGTTTTACACTGACAGCTGACAGGTGTTGACGTCGGGGATAGCAGTTTATGAATTTCAAAAAGAATCGGAGTTGTCCAGTGGCTTCCGATTGTTTTAAAAGGCCGCTGGAAAACCCTGAATTTGTCCAAAGTTCAGAAATTGCTGGACTCACTCTCAGCAATGGTCAGAGAGAGAGGGAGGGGAAGGAGGAGAGGGGAAGAGAGGGGGAGAGACGGGAGAGAAAGAGATCAAGATCGCTCCTGACAGACGGACATCTATCTGGAATACTCTGCATCGCTACATCAAGCGTGCAGGCAGACATTGACTACTTGAGCAAGCAAAAACAATGCCAGGTATCTCGCTAAATAGGGAGAAATATGTTTTAAATCAGTTTGTGTTTTGGTGGCATTAAGGTGGCTATACACTTTATGTACAGATTCATTGCCGCCATGTCAGTGGCTGAGTCCATACTTTTGTCAAATGCAACATTTTGGTACCCGTCCCTTTTTAACCACTTTCTCAGCCTACCCTGCCACTTTGAACAATTTGTGTATGTATACCCCCAGGTCCCTCTGCTCGTACACCTGCTTTAGAATTATACCCTTTATTTTGTATTGCCTCCCTGTTCTTGTTGCTCCTTTTGAAATTTGGCATTCTTGCGTATGCCCTGATGATTGCAAGATGAAAAGTTTTGACAGCATGTCTCTTTTTTTAGCAATACATAAGATCTGTACTACCAAGAGACTATTTCAATCAACTTAGTCCAACACAATTTGCCTTTAACAAATCCATGCTGGCTTTACTTAATAAATCCATATTTGTGCAAGTGACTGTTAATTTTGTCCCAGATTATTGTTTCTAAAAGCTTTCCCACCACCGAGGTTAACCTGACTGGCCTTTAGTTATTGGGATTATCCTCACACCCTTTTCTGAACAAGGGTGTAACGTTTACAATTGTCCAATCCTCTGGCACCACCCCTGTATCTAAGGAGGATTGGAAAATTATGACCAGTGCATCTGCAATTTCCATCCTTACTTCCCTCAGTATCCTTGGAGGCATCTGATCCAGTCCTGGTGACTTAACAACTTTAAGTACAGCCAGCCTTTTTCATACCTCCTGTTTAACAATTTTTAGGACATTGAGTGTCTTAACTACCTCCTGTTTCACTGTGACTTTGGCAGCATCTTCTTCCTTGGTAAAGACAGATGCAAAGTAATCATTTAATAACTCAGCCACATTCTCTGCTTCAATGCAAAAATCCCCATTTTGGTCCCTATTCAGTCCCACCATTCCACTTATTACCCTTTTATTATTTATATGCCTATAGAAGACCTTTGGATTCACTTTTGTGTTAGCTGCCAGTCTCTTCTCATTTTCTTCCTTTGCTTCTTTCTTTTCTCACTTCCCCTCTGAACTTTCTATATTCAGTCTGGTTCTCGCTTGCATTATCAACCTGACATCTGTCATAAACATCTTTTTCTGCTTCATCTTACTCTCTATCCCTTTCTTCATCCGGGGAGCTCTGGCTTTGAATGTCCTATCTTTCCCCCGAATGGGAATGTACCTTGACTATACCCAAACCATCTCCTTTTTAAAGGCAGATCATTGTTTCATTATAGATTTGCCTGCCAATCTTTGATTTCAATTTACCTGGGCCCGATCCATTCTCACCCCGGTGAAATTGGCCGTGCTCCAATTAATTATTTTTACTCTGGATTTCTTCTTCTCCTTACACCTCTTTGCAATTTCCCTGCATATTTGTTCCTCTATATCTTTCCCTTTTGTTGTAGGCCTATAGAATACACCCAGCAATGTAATTCTACTTCTATTGTTTCTTAGCTCTAACCAAATAGAATTGGTCCTTGACCCGTCTAGGACATCCTCTCTCCAGCACTATCATATTCTCTTTAATCAAGACTGCCTCATCCTTTCTTTCATCCCTATCTTTCCTGAACACCTTGTATCCAGGGTTATTTAGTACCCAGTCCTGCCCTTTTATCAGCGTGGTCTCCATTCTCAGTGCGACATCATGTTCCCATGTGGCTATCTGTGCCTGCAGTTCACCATCCGTATTTTCCACACTCTGTGCATTCACATACATGCACTGTAAACCTAATTTAGACCTTGTTACATTTCCTCTTACTCTGACACCACCTAATACCCTACTATTTCTTACTGTAGTGCTGTCATCTGTCCCAGTTCTTTGTGCACCTTGTTTTACTTTTCTAATGTTACCTCTGGTACCCAGCGTCCTGCCAAGTTAGTTGAAACCCTCTCCAATAGCACTAGCAAACAACCTCGCCAGGACATTGGTCCCAGTCCTGTTCAGCTGCAACTTGACTGGCCTGTACAGGTGCAATCTCCCCCGGGACCAGTCCCAATGTCCCAGGAATTTAAAGCACTTGCTCCTGCACCATCTCTCCAGCCACATATTGATCTGCTCTATCCTCTGTACTCACTAGTGCATAGCACCAGGAGTAATCCGGAGATTACTACCTTTGAAGTCCTGCTTGCTATTCTGTTTCCCAGCTACCTAAAATCTGCCCGCAGGACCTCATCCCTCTTTCGACCTATGTTGTTGGTACCGATATGGACCGTGACCTCAGGCTGTACTCCCCAGCCATCACTCTCACCCGTATTCAGAGCGGAATACTAGTTGGAGAGTGAGGTGCACTCAGGGGACTCCTGCACTACTTTGACTGCCTGCCTGCACAACCTTAAACTGCAAGGTGACCACATCAATAAGTGTGCTCTCCATGAAACTCTCAGGCCCGTGGATGCACTGCAGTGACTCCAGCTGCTGCTCAGTCTCGGCCACTCGCAGCTCCAGCTGCTTCAGCTGATGACACTGTGGGTAGATTATAATCCTAGCCCCTTTGGGACTATCCGGGATCAGGAATACTTCTCAGATGTTCACTTTCAACTTAAGCTTACAGTAGCCAAATCCTAAAGACACTTGAATGGGTCCAAAGATCTGGTCTAACTCTACCCAAGGGAAAGGAACAAACTAAAAATAATACCATCCTCTCGACAGCCTTTTTTTTTTTAGCAATTTCCGGCCAGCTTACAATGTCCCGAATATTGTAAGGGTCCGGAGGTCCTTCCAAAGAGTGCATGGAGATGCGGTTCACAAGTTAGTGATACAGTCGACTATGTGAGACAATATAAGTTCTAAACTACAGAGAGTTTTATTAAAGAACTGACATGCAACTTACAACCAGTGAGACCATTCATCGCAATATTAACAGTTCTTAGGAAAATGAAAAAAAAAACATATTTCTAGTAGAGAATCCAACTTTTAAATCTACGTATAGTTACAGTAGAATATTCTTAGAACTGGTTAAGCAGGATGTCCAGTAATTAATAAAGTAGCATTTACCTTAAATCCCTGAGCAGTAGGAGACGAAAGAGCTGGTGAGCTATCTCTGTCCCATTTAAGGGGAGGATCATCTTCACTGTGCTCTGATAGCCAAAGAGAATCTAAGTGAATCTAAAAACCTAATCTGACCTCCCAGTATTGATAATATTCTTTCCTGCTTGTTCTACCAGTTGCTCTACCTTGATTAGGTGCAGGCATGCTTGTTGATCAATGGGTCATCACGCAGCTGACTGTGATTTCAAAATGTATCGAGAGAAGATCAGATATTGTTGGGCTTTCAGCAAAAAAACACCGCATCATGTGGTGGACACCCTTTGTTTAGGAGGTATGGTTATCATGCAATTGGTAATCTTCAAAGTATGTCTGGAATGGATTAGATATTGTTGGGCTTTCAGCAAAACGTCATCAAGCGGTTATCATGCGATAAGTGACCTTTGTTTAGGAGGTACAGTTATCGTGTGGTTGGCACCCTTTACCAAGGAAGATGAGCCCTTTAACCCTTTAAATCCTCAGGGCCAGATTCCTTCACAACACGTTCCTGCAAATATGGCTATCTACGAAACGTGAAGCATCCTGCAGTTCCCACATGGAACAGGGAGTGCACTCCAAGGGACTGAGGTGCCCTTTCATAACTCCATTTATTAGACGACACTGGTCCACTCTGCTCCCGTCCTCTCCTTTTACACGGCTCCACTCTCAACCTCTCCTTTTACACTGCACCACTCCACTCCCGGCCTCTCCTTTTACACTGCTCCACTCCACTCCCGGCCTCTCCTTTGACACTGGTCCACTCCGTCCCGGTCTCTCCATTGACACTGGTCCACTCCGTCCCGGTCTCTCCTTTGAAACTGCTCCACTCCACTCCCGGCCTCTCCTTTGACACTGGTCCACTCCGTCCCGGTCTCTCCATTGACACTGGTCCACTCCGTCCCGGTCTCTCCTTTGAAACTGCTCCACTCCACTCCCGGCCTCTCCTTTGACACTCGTCCACTCCGTCCCGGTCTCTCCTTTGAAACTGGTCCACTCCACTCCCGGTCTCTCCTTTGACACTGGTCCACTCCGTCCCGGTCTCTCCTTTGAAACTGGTCCACTCCACTCCCGGTCTCTCCTTTTACAATGCTCTACTCCACTGCCGGTCTCTCCTTTTACACTGCACCACTCCACCACCGGCCTCTCCTTTTACACTGCTCCACTCCGCTCCCGGTCTCTCCTTTGACACTGGTCCACTCCGCTCCCGGTCTCTCCTTTGACACTGGTCCACTCCACTCTCAACCTCCCCTTTTACACTGCTCCACTCCACTGCCGGTCTCTCCTTTTACACTGCACCACTCCACTCCCGGTCTCTCCTTTGAGACTGGTCCACTCCGCTCCCGGTCTCTCCATTGACACTGGTCCACTCCGCTCCCGGTCTCTCCTTTGACACTGGTCCACTCCACTCTCAACCTCTCCTTTTACACTGCTCCACTCCACTCCCGGTCTCTCTTTTTACACTGCTCCACTCCACTCCTGGCCTCTCCTTTGACACTGGTCCACTCCACTCCCGGTCTCTCCTTTTACACTGCTCCACTCCACTCCCAGCCTCTCCTTTGACACTGCTCCACTCCACTCCCGGTCTCTCCTTTTACACTGCTCCACTCCACTCCCGGTCTCTCCTTTTACACCGCTCCACTCCACTCCCGGTCTCTCCTTTTACACTGCTCCACTCCACTCCCGGCCTGTCCTTTGACACTGGTCCACTCCACTCCCGGTCTCTCCTTTTACACTGCTCCACTCCACTCCCGGCCTCTCCTTTGACACTGGTCCACTCCACTCCCGGTCCCTCCTTTTACACTGCCTTACTCCACTCCCGGCCACAACTTTTACACTGCTGCACTCCACTCCCGGCCTCTCCTTTTACACTGCTCCACTCCACTCCCGGTGTCTCCTTTTACACTGCTCCGCTCCACTCCCGGCCTCTCCTTTTACACTGTTCCACTCCACACCCGGTCTCTCCTTTTCCACTGCTCCACTCCACTCCCGGTCTCACCTTTGACACTGGTCCACTCCACTCCCGGTCTCTCCTTTTACACTGCTCCACTCCACTCCCGGCCACACCTTTTACACTGCTGCACTCCACTCCCGGCCTCTCCTTTTACACTGATCCACTCCACTCCCGGCCTCTCCTTTTACACTGCTCCGCTCCACTCCCGGCCTCTCCTTTTACACTGCTCCACTCCACTCCCGGTCTCTCCTTTTACACCGCTCCACTCCACTCCCGGTCTCTCCTTTTACACAGCTCCACTCCACTCCCGGCCTCTCCTTTGACACTGGACCATTCCACTCCCCGTCTCTCCTTTGACACTGCTCCACTCTGCTCCCGGTCTCTCCTTTTACACTGCTCCACTCCACTCCCGGTCTCTCCTTTTACACTGCTCCACTCCACTCCCTTGTCTCTCCTTTTACACTGCTCCACTCCATTCCCAGTCTCTCCTTTGACAATGGTCCACTCTGCTCGCGGTCTCTCCTTTTACACTGCTCCACTCCACTCCCCGTCTCTCCTTTTACACTGCTCCACTCCATTCCCAGTCTCTCCTTAGACACTGCTCCACTCCACTCCCGGTCTCTCCTTTTACACCGCTCCACTCCACTCCCGGTCTCTCCTTTTACACAGCTCCACTCCACTCCCGTTCTCTCCTTTTACACTGCTCCACTCCACTCCCGGCCTCTCCTTTGACACTGGTCCACTCCACTCCCCGTCTCTCCTTTGACACTGCTCCACTCCAATCCCGGTCTCTCCTTTTACACTGCTCCACTCCACTCCCGGCCTCTCCTTTGACACTGGACCATTCCACTCCCCGTCTCTCCTTTGACACTGCTCCACTCTGCTCCCGGTCTCTCCTTTTACACTGCTGCACTCCACTCCCGGTCTCTCCTTTTACACTGCTCCACTCCACTCCCTTGTCTCTCCTTTTACACTGCTCCACTCCATTCCCAGTCTCTCCTTTGACAATGGTCCACTCTGCTCGCGGTCTCTCCTTTTACACTGCTCCACTCCACTCCCCGTCTCTCCTTTTACACTGCTCCACTCCATTCCCAGTCTCTCCTTAGACACTGGTCCACTCTGCTCCCGGTCTCTCCTTTGACACTGGTCCACTCCACTCCTGGTCTTTCCTTTTACACTGGTCCACTCCACTCCCGGTCTCTCCTTTTACACTGCTCCACTCTGCTCCCGGTCTCTCCTTTTACACTGTTCCACTCCACTCCCGGTTTCTCATTTGACACTGCTCCACTCTGCTCCCGGTCTCTCCTTTTACACTGCTCCACTCCACTCCCGGCCTCTCCTTTGACACTGGTCCACTCCACTCCCGGTCTCTCCTTTGACACTGCTGCACTCCACTCCCGGTTTCTCATTAGACACTGCTCCACTCTGCTCCCGGTCTCTCCTTTTACACTGCTCCACTCTGCTCCCGGTCTCTCCTTTTACACTGGTCCACTCCACTCCCGGCCTCTCCTTTGACACTGGTCCACTCCACTCCCGGTTACTCATTTGACACTGCTCCACTCTGCTCCCGGCCTCTCCTTTGACACTGGTCTACTCCACTCCCGGTTTCTCCTTTTACACGGCTCCACTCCACTCCCGGTTTGTCATTTGACACTGCTCCACTCTGCTCCCGGTCTCTCCTTTTACACTGTTCCACTCCACTCCCGGCCTCTCCTTTGACACCGCTCCACTCTGCTCCCAGTCTCTCCTTTTACACTGTTCCACTCCACTCCCGGCCTATCCTTTGACACTGGTCCACTCCACTCCCGGTCTCTCCTTTTACACTGCTCCACTCCACTCCCGGTCTCTCCTTTTACACTGCTCCACTCCACTCCCTTGTCTCTCCTTTTACACTGCTCCACTCCATTCCCAGTCTCTCCTTTGACAATGGTCCACTCTGCTCGCGGTCTCTCCTTTTACACTGCTCCACTCCACTCCCCGTCTCTCCTTTTAAACTGCTCCACTCCATTCCCAATCTCTCCTTAGACACTGGTCCACTCTGCTCCCGGTCTCTCCTTTGACACTGGTCCACTCCACTCCCGGTCTTTCCTTTTACACTGCTCCACTCCACTCCTGGCCTCTCCTTTGACACTGGTCCACTCCACTCCCGGTCTGTCCTTTTATACTGCTCCACTCTGCTCCCGGTCTCTCCTTTTACACTGTTCCACTCCACTCCCGGTTTCTCGTTTGACACTGCTCCACTCTGCACCCGGTCTCTCCTTTTACACTGCTCCACTCCACTCCCGGCCTCTCCTTTGACACTGGTCCACTCCACTCCCGGTCTCTCCTTTGACACTGCTCCACTCCACTCCCGGTTTCTCATTAGACACTGCTCCACTCTGCTCCCGGTCTCTCCTTTTACACTGCTCCACTCTGCTCCCGGTCTCTCCTTTTACACTGGTCCGCTCCACTCCCGGCCTCTCCTTTGACACTGGTCCACTCCACTCCCGGTTTCTCATTTGACACTGCTCCACTCTGCTCCCGGCCTCTCCTTTGACACTGGTCTACTCCACTCCCGGTTTCTCCTTTTACACGGCTCCACTCCACTCCCGGTTTCTCATTTGACACTGCTCCACTCTGCTCCCGGTCTCTCCTTTTACACTGTTCCACTCGACTCCCGGCCTCTCCTTTGACACTGCTCCACTCTGCTCCCAGTCTCTCCTTTTACACTGTTCCACTCCACTCCCGGCCTATCCTTTGACACTGGTCCACTCCACTCCCGGTCTCTCCTTTTACACTGCTCCACTCCAATCCTGGTCTCTCCTTTTACACTGCTCCACCTTGCTCCCGGTCTCTCCTTTTACATGGCTCCACTCCACTCCCGGTCTCTCCTTTGATACTGCTCCACTCCACTCCCGGTCTCTCCTTTTACACTGCTCCACTCCACTCCCGGCCTCTCCTTTGACACTGCTCCACTCTGCTCCCGGTCTCTCCTTTTACAATGCTCCACTCTGCTCCCGGACTCTCCTTTTACACTGCTTCACTCCCGGTCTCTCCTTTTACAATGCTCCACTCCACTCCCGGCCTCTCCATTTACACTGCTTCACTCCCCGTCTCTCCTTTTACACTGCTCCACTCAACTCCCGGCCTCTCCTTTTACACTGCTCCACTCTGCTCCCGGCCTCTCCTTTGACACTGCTCCACTCCGCTCCCGGTCTCTCCTTTTACAATGCTCCACTCCACTCCCGGTCCCTCCTTTTACACTGCTCCACTCCACTCCTGGCCTCTCCTTTGACACTGGTCCACTCCACTCCCGGTCTCTCCTTTTACACTGCTCCACTCCACTCCCGGCCTCTCCTTTGACACTGCTCCACTCCACTCCCGGTCTCTCCTTTTACACTGCTCCACTCCACTCCCGGTCTCTCCTTTTACACCGCTCCACTCCACTCCCGGTCTCTCCTTTTACACTGCTCCACTCCACTCCCAGCCTCTCCTTTGACACTGGTCCACTCCACTCCCGGTCTCTCCTTTTACACTGCTCCACTCCACTCCCGGCCTCTCCTTTGACACTGGTCCACTCCACTCCCGGTCCCGCCTTTTAAACTGCTCCACTCCACTCCCAGCCACACCTTTTACACTGCTGCACTCCACTCCTGGCCTCTCCTTTTACACTGCTCCACTCCACTCCCGGTGTCTCCTTTTACACTGCTCCGCTCCACTCCCGGCCTCTCCTTTTACACTGTTCCACTCCACTCCCGGTCTCTCCTTTTACACTGCTCCACTCCACTCCCGGTCTCTCCTTTGACACTGGTCCACTCCACTCCCGGTCTCTCCTTTTACACTGCTCCACTCCACTCCCGGCCACACCTTTTACACTGCTGCACTCCACTCCCGGCCTCTCCTTTTACACTGATCCACTCCACTCCCGGCCTCTCCTTTTACACTGCTCCGCTCCACTCCCGGCCTCTCCTTTTACACTGTTCCACTCCACTCCCGGTCTCTCCTTTTACACTGCTCCACTCCACTCCCGGTCTCTCCTTTTACACTGCTCCACTCCACTCCCGGTCTCTCCTTTTACACCGCTCCACTCCACTGCCGGTCTCTCCTTTTACACAGCTCCACTCCACTCCCGTTCTCTCCTTTTACATTGCTCCTATCCACTCCCGGCCTCTCCTTTGACACTGGTCCACTCCACTCCCCGTCTCTCCTTTGACACTGCTCCACTCCAATCCCGGTCTCTCCTTTGACACTGCTCCACTCCACTCCCGGCCTCTCCTTTGACACTGGTCCATTCCACTCCCCGTCTCTCCTTTGACACTGCTCCACTCTGCTCCCGGTCTCTCCTTTTACACTGCTCCACTCCACTCCCGGTCTCTCCTTTTACACTGCTCCACTCCACTCCCTTGTCTCTCCTTTTACACTGCTCCACTCCATTCCCAGTCTCTCCTTTGACAATGGTCCACTCTGCTCGCGGTCTCTCCTTTTACACTGCTCCACTCCACTCCCCGTCTCTCCTTTTAAACTGCTCCACTCCATTCCCAGTCTCTCCTTAGACACTGGTCCACTCTGCTCCCGGTCTCTCCTTTTACACTGCTCCACTCCACTCCCGGCCTCTCCTTTGACACTGCTCCACTCTGCTCACGGTCTCTCCTTTTACAATGCTCCACTCTGCTCCCGGACTCTCCTTTTACACTGCTTCACTCCCGGTCTCTCCTTTTACAATGCTCCACTCCACTCCCGGCCTCTCCATTTACACTGCTTCACTCCCGGTCTCTCCTTTTACACTGCTCCACTCCACTCCCTGTCTCTCCTTTTTCACTGCTCCACTCCCAGCCCCTCCTTTGACACTTCTCCACTCTGCTCCCGGTCTCTCCTTTTACACTGCTCCACGCCACTCCCGGCCTCTCCATTTACACTGCTCCACTCCCGGTCTCTCCTTTTACACTGCTCCACTCCGCTCCCGGTCTCTCCTTTTACACTGCTCCACTCCGCTCCCGGTCTCTCCTTTGACACTGGTCCACTCCACTCCCGGCCACACCTTTTACACTCCTTCACTCCACTCCCGGACTCTCCTTTTACACTGCTCCACTCCACTCCCGGCCTCTCCTTTGAAACTGCTCCACTCCACTCCCGGCCACACCTTTTAGACTCCTCCACTCCACTCCCAGTCTCTCCTTTTACACTGCTCCACTCCACTCCCGGCCTCTCCTTTTACACTGCTCCACTCCACTCCCGGCCTCTCCTTTGAAACTGCTCCACTCCACTCCCAGTCTCTCCTTTGACACTGGTCCACTCCGTCCCGGTCTCTCCTTTGACACTGGTCCACTCCGCTCCCGGTCTCTCCTTTTACAATGCTCCACTCCACTCCCGGCCACACCTTTTACACTCCTCCACTCCGCTCTAGGTCTCTCCTTTGACACTGGTCCACTCCGCTCCCGGTCTCTCCTTTTACACTGCTCCACTCAACTCCCGGCCTCTCCTTTTACACTGCTCCACTCTGCTCCCGGCCTCTCCTTTGACACTGCTCCACTCCGCTCCCGGTCTCTCCTTTTACAATGCTCCACTCCACTCCCGGTCCCTCCTTTTACACTGCTCCACTCCACTCCTGGCCTCTCCTTTGACACAGGTCCACTCCACTCCCGGTCTCTCCTTTTACACTGCTCGACTCGACTCCCGGCCTCTCCTTTGACACTGCTCCACTCCACTCCCGGTCTCTCCTTTTACACTGCTCCACTCCACTCCCGGTTTCTCCTTTTACACCGCTCCACTCCACTCCCGGTCTCTCCTTTTGCACTGCTCCACTCCACTCCCAGCCTCTCCTTTGACACTGGTCCACTCCACTCCCGGTCTCTCCTTTTACACTGCTCCACTCCACTCCCGGCCTCTCCTTTGACACTGGTCCACTCCACTCCCCGTCCCTCCATTTACACTGCTCCACTCCACTCCCGGCCACACCTTTTACACTGCTGCACTCCACTCCCAGCCTCTCCTTTTACACTGCTCCACTCCACTCCCGGTGTCTCCTTTTACACTGCTCCGCTCCACTCCCGGCCTCTCCTTTTACACTGTTCCACTCCACTCCCGGTCTCTCCTTTTACACTGCTCCACTCCACTCCCGGTCTCTCCTTTGACACTGGTCCACTCCACTCCCGGTCTCTCCATTTACACTGCTCCACTCCACTCCCGGCCACACCTTTTACACTGCTGCACTCCACTCCCGGCCTCTCCTTTTACACTGATCCACTCCACTCCCGGCCTCTCCTTTTACACTGCTCCGCTCCACTCCCGGCCTCTCCTTTTACACTGTTCCACTCCACTCCCGGTCTCTCCTTTTACACTGCTCCACTCCACTCCCGGTCTCTCCTTTTACACTGCTCCACTCCACTCCCGGTCTCTCCTTTTACACCGCTCCACACCACTCCCGGTCTCTCCTTTTACACAGCTCCACTCCACTCCCGTTCTCTCCTTTTACACTGCTCCACTCCACTCCCGGCCTCTCCTTTAACACTGGTCCACTCCACTCCCCGTCTCTCCTTTGACACTGCTCCACTCCAATCCCGGTCTCTCCTTTGACACTGCTCCACTCCACTCCCGGCCTCTCCTTTGACACTGGTCCATTCCACTCCCCGTCTCTCCTTTGACACTGCTCCACTCTGCTCCCGGTCTCTCCTTTTACACTGCTCCACTCCACTCCCGGTCTCTCCTTTTACACTGCTCCACTCCACTCCCTTGTCTCTCCTTTTACACTGCTCCACTCCATTACCAGTCTCTCCTTTGACAATGGTCCACTCTGCTCGCGGTCTCTCCTTTTACACTGCTCCACTCCACTCCCCGTCTCTCCTTTTAAACTGCTCCACTCCATTCCCAGTCTCTCCTTAGACACTGGTCCACTCTGCTCCCGGTCTCTCCTTTGACACTGCTCCACTCTGCTCCCGGTCTCTCCTTTTACAATGCTCCACTCTGCTCCCGGACTCTCCTTTTACACTGCTTCACTCCCGGTCTCTCCTTTTACAATGCTCCACTCCACTCCCGGCCTCTCCATTTACACTGCTTCACTCCCGGTCTCTCCTTTTACACTGCTCAACTCCACTCCCGGTCTCTCCTTTTTCATTGCTCCACTCCCAGCCCCTCCTTTGACACTGCTCCACTCTGCTCCCGGTCTCTCCTTTTACACTGCTCCACGCCACTCCCGGCCTCTCCATTTACACTGCTTCACTCCCGGTCTCTCCTTTTACACTGCTCCACTCCACTCCCGGTCTCTCCTTTTTCACTGCTCCACTCCCAGCCCCTCCTTTGACACTGCTCCACTCCACTCCCGGTCTCTCCTTTTTCACTGCTACATTCCCAGTCTCTACTTTGACAATGGTCCACTCTGCTCGCGGTCTCTCCTTTTACACTGCTCCACTCCACTCCCCGTCTCTCCTTTTACACTGCTCCACTCCATTCCCAGTCTCTCCTTAGACACTGGTCCACTCTGCTCCCGGTCTCTCCTTTGACACTGGTCCACTCCACTCCCGGTCTTTCCTTTTACACTGCTCCACTCCACTCCCGGCCTCTCCTTTGACACTGGTCCACTCCACTCCCGGTCTCTCCTTTTACACTGCTCCACTCTGCTCCCGGTTTCTCATTTGACACTGCTCCACTCTGCTCCCGGTCTCTCCTTTTACACTGCTCCACTCCACTCCCGGCCTCTCCTTTGACACTGGTCCACTCCACTCCCGGTCTCTCCTTTGACACTGCTCCACTCCACTCCCGGTTTCTCATTTGACACTGCTCCACTCTGCTCCCGGCCTCTCCTTTGACACTGGTCTACTCCACTCCTGGTTTCTCCTTTTACACGGCTCCACTCCACTCCCGGTTTCTCATTTGACACTGCTCCACTCTGCTCCCGGTCTCTCCTTTTACACTGTTCCACTCCACTCCCGGCCTCTCCTTTGACACTGCTCCACTCTGCTCCCAGTCTCTCCTTTTACACTGTTCCACTCCACTCCCGGACTCTCCTTTGACACTGGTCCACTCCACTCCCGGTCTCTCCTTTTACACTGCTCCACTCCAATCCTGGTCTCTCCTTTTACACTGCTCCACCTTGCTCCCGGTCTCTCCTTTTACACGGCTCCACTCCACTCCCGGTCTCTCCTTTGATACTGCTCCACTCCACTCCCGGTCTCTCCTTTTACACTGCTCCACTCCACTCCCGGCCTCTCCTTTGACACTGCTCCACTCTGCTCCCGGTCTCTCCTTTTACAATGCTCCACTCTGCTCCCGGACTCTCCTTTTACACTGCTTCACTCCCGGTCTCTCCTTTTGCAATGCTCCACTCCACTCCCGGCCTCTCCATTTACACTGCTTCACTCCCGGTCTCTCCTTTTACACTGCTCCACTCCACTCCCGGTCTCTCCTTTTTCACTGCTCCACTCCCAGCCCCTCCTTTGACACTGCTCCACTCTGCTCCCGGTCTCTCCTTTTACACTGCTCCACTCCACTCCCGGCCTCTCCATTTACACTGCTTCACTCCCGGTCTCTCCTTTTACACTGCTCCACTCCATTCCCGGTCTCTCCTTTTTCACTGCTCCACTCCCAGCCCCTCCTTTGACACTGCTCCACTCCACTCCCGGTCTCTCCTTTTTCACTGCTACATTCCCGGTCTCTCCTTTGACGACTGCTACACACCCGGTCTCTCCTTTGACACTGCTCCACTCTACTCCCGGTCTCTCCTTTTACACTGCTCCACTCCAATCCCGGTCTCTCCTTTTACACTGCTCCACTCCACACCCGGTCTCTCCTTTCACACTGCTCCACTCCACTCCCGGTCTCTCCTTTTACACTGCTCCACTCCACTCCCGGTCTCTCCTTTGACACTGCTCCACTCCAATCCCGGTCTCTCCTTTTGCACTGCTCCACTCCACTCCCGGTCTCTCCTTTTACACTGCTCCACTCCACTCCCGGTCTCTTCTTTTACACTGCTCCAGTCCAATCCCGGTCTCTCCTTTTACACTGCTCCACTCCACTCCCGGCCACACCTTTTACACTGTTCCACTCCACTCCCGGCCTCTCCTTTGACACTGGTCCAGTCCACTCCCGGTCTCTCCTTTGACACTGGTCCACTCCACTACCGGTCTGTCCTTTTACACTGCTCCACTCTGCTCGCGGTCTCTCCTTTTACACTGCTCCACTCCACTCCCGGTCTCTCCTTTCACACTGCTCCACTCCACTCCCCGGTCTCTCCTTTTACACTGCTCCACTCCATTCCCAGTCTCTCCTTTGACAATGGTCCACTCTGCTCGCGGTCTCTCCTTTTACACTGCTCCACTCCACTCCCGGTCTCTCCTTTTACACTGCTCCACTCCATTCCCAGTCTCTCCTTTGACACTGATCCACTCTGCTCCCGGTCTCTCCTTTGACACTGGTCCACTTCACTCCCGGTCTCTCCTTTTACTCTGCTCCACTCCACTCCCGGCCTCTCCTTTGACACTGGTCCACTCCACTCCCGGTCTCTCCTTTTACACTGCTCCACTCCACTCCCGGTCTCTCCTTTTACACGGCTCCACTCCACTCCCGGTTTCTCATTTGACACTGCTCCACTCTGCTCCCGGTCTCTCCTTTTGCACTGTTCCACTCCACTCCCGGTCTCTCCTTTTACACTGCTCCACTCCACTCCCGTTCTCTCCTTTTACACTGCTCCACTCGACTCCCGGCCTCTCCTTTGACACTGGTCCACTCCACTCCCGGTCTCTCCTTTTACACTGCTCCACTCCACTCCCGGTCTCTCCTTTGACACTGTTCCACTCTGCTCGCGGTCTCTCCTTTTACACTGCTCCACTCCACTCCCGGTCTCTCCTTTTACACTGGTCCACTCGACTCCCGGCCTCTCCTTTGACACTGGTCCACTCCACTCCCGGTCTCTCCTTTTACACTGCTCCACTCCACTCCCGGTCTCTCCTTTGACACTGGTCCACTCCACTCCCGGTCTCTCCTTTTACACTGCTCCACTCCACTCCCGGTCTCTCCTTTGACACTGTTCCACTCTGCTCGCGGTCTCTCCTTTTACACTGCTCCACTCCATTCCCAGTCTCTCCTTTGACACTGGTCCACTCTGCTCCCGGTCTCTCCTTTGACACTGGTCCACTTCACTCCCAGTCTCTCCTTTTACTCTGCTCCTCTCCACTCCCGGCCTCTCCTTTGACACTGGTCCACTCCACTCCCGGTCTCTCCTTTTACTCTGCTCCACTCCACTCCCGGTCTCTCCTTTTACACGGCTCCACTCCATTCCCAGTCTCTCCTTTGACACTGTTCCACTCTGCTCGCGGTCTCTCCTTTTACACTGCTCCACTCCATTCCCAGTCTCTCCTTTGACACTGGTCCACTCTGCTCCCGGTCTCTCCTTTGACACTGGTCCACTCCACTCCCGGTCTCTCCTTTTACACTGCTCCACTCCACTCCCGGTCTCTCCTTTGACACTGTTCCACTCTGCTCGCGGTCTCTCCTTTTACACTGCTCCACTCCACTCCCGGTCTCTCCTTTGACACTGGTCCACTCTGCTCCCGGTCTCTCCTTTGACACTGGTCCACTCCACTCCCTGTCTCTCCTTTTACACTGCTCCACTCCACTGCCGGCCTCTCCTTTGACACTGGTCCACTCCACTCCCGGTCTCTCCTTTCACACGGCTCCACTCCATTGCCAGTCTCTCCTTTGACAATGGTCCACTCTGCTCGCGGTCTTTCCTTTAACACTGCTCCACTCCATTCCCAGTCTCTCCTTTGACACTGCTCCACTCTGCTCCCGGTCTCTCCTTTTACAATGCTCCACTCTGCTCCCGGACTCTCCTTTTACACTGCTTCACTCCCGGTCTCTCCTTTTACAATGCTCCACTCCACTCCCGGCCTCTCCATTTGCACTGCTTCACTCCCGGTCTCTCCTTTTACACTGCTCCACTCCATTCCCGGTCTCTCCTTTTTCACTGCTCCACTCCCAGCCCTCCTTTGACACTGCTCCACTCTGCTCCCGGTCTTTCCTTTCACACTGCTCCACTCCACTCCCGGTCTCTCCTTTTTCACTGCTCCACTCCACTCCCAGTCTCTCCTTTGACACTGCTACACTCCGGGTCTCTCCTTTGACATTGCTCCACTCTACTCCCGGTCTCTCCTTTTACACTGCTCCACTCCACACCCGGTCTCTCCTTTTACACTGCTCCACTCCACTCCCGGTCTCTCCTTTTACACTGCTCCACTCTGCTCCCGGTCTCTCCTTTTACACTGCTCCACTCCAATCCCGGTCTCTCCTTTTACACTGCTCCACTCCACACCCGGTCTCTCCTTTTACACTGCTCCACTCCACTCCCGGTCTCTCCTTTTACACTGCTCCACTCTGCTCCCGGTCTCCCCTTTTCCACTGCTCCACTCCCAGCCTCTCCTTTGACACTGTTCCACTCCCAGTTCCTCCGTCTGCACTGCTTCACTCCCGGTCTCTCCTTTTTCACTGCTCCACTCAGCTCCCGGTCTCTCCTTTTTCACTGCTCCACTCCCAGCCTCTCCTTTGACACTGCTTCACTCCCGGTCTCTCCTTTCACACTGCTCCACTCTGCTCCCGGTCTCTCCTTTTACACCGCTCCACTCCATTTCCGGTCTCTCCTTTTACACTGCTCCACTCCACTCCCAGCCTCTCCGTTGACACTGTTCCACTCCCGGTCCCTCCTTCTACACTGCTTCACTCCCGGTTTCTCCTTTTTCACTGCTCCACTCCCAGCCTCTCCTCCGACACTGTTCCACTCCCGGTCCCTCCTTCTACACTGCTTCACTCCTGGTCTCTCCTTTAACACTGCTCCACGCCACTCCCGGTCTCTCCTTTGACACTGTTCCACTCCCAGCCTCTCCTTTGACACTGCTTCACTCCCGGTCTCTCCTTTGACACTGGTCCACTCCACTCCCGGTCTCTCCTTTTACACTGCTCCACTCCAATCCCGGTCTCTCCTTTTGCACTGCTCCACCTTGCTCCCGGTCCTTCCTTTTACACGGCTCCACTCCACTCCCGGTCTCTCCTTTGACACTGCTCCACTCCACTCCCGGTCTCTCCTTTTACACTGCTCCACTCCACTCCCGGTCTCTCCTTTGACACTGCTCCACTCTGCTCCCGGTCTCTCCTTTGACACTGCTCCACTCTGCTCCCGGTCTCTCCTTTTACAATGCTCCACTCTGCTCCCGGACTCTCCTTTTACACTGCTTCACTCCCGGTCTCTCCTTTTACACTGCTCCACTCCACTCCCGGTCTCTCCTTTTTCACTGCTCCACTCCCAGCCCATCCTTTGACACTGCTCCACTCTGCTCCCGGTCTCTCCTTTTACACTGCTCCACTCCACTCCCGGTCTCTCCTTTTTCACTGCTCCACTCCACTCCCGGTCTCTCCTTTGACACTGCTACACTCCCGGTCTCTCCTTTGACACTGCTCCACTCTACTCCCGGTCTCTCCTTTTACACTGCTCCAATCCACACCCGGTCTCTCCTTTTAGACTGCTCCACTCCACTCCCGGTCTCTCCTTTTACACTGCTCTACTCTGCTCCCGGTCTCTCCTTTTACACTGCTCCACTCCAATCCCGGTCTCTCCTTTTACACTGCTCCACTCTGCTCCCGGTCTCTCCGTTTACACTGCTCCACTCCAATCCCGGTCTCTCCTTTTACACTGCTCCACTCCACACCCGGTCTCTCCTTTTACACTGCTCCACTCCACTCCCGGTCTCTCCTTTTACACTGCTCCACTCTGCTCCCGGTCTCTCCTTTTACACTGCTCCACTACCAGCCTCTCCTTTGACACTGTTCCACTCCCAGTCCCTCCTTCTACACTGCTTCACTCCTGGTCTCTCCTTTTTCACTGCTCCACTCAGCTCCCGGTCTCTCCTTTTTCACTGCTCCACTCTGCTCCCAGCCTCTCCTTTTGACGCTGCTTCACTCCCGGTCTCTCCTTTTACACTGCTCCACTCTGCTCCCGGTCTCTCCTTTTACACCGCTCCACACCATTTCCGGTCTCTCCTTTTACACTGGTCCACTCCACTCCCAGCCTCTCTTTTGACACTGTTCCACTCCCGGTCCCTCCTTCTACACTGCTTCACTCCCGGTATCTCCTTTTACACTGCTCTACTCTGCTCCTGGTCTCTCCTTTTACACTGCCCCATTCCACTCCCGATCTCTCCTTTGACACTGCTCCACTCCCAGCCTCTCCTTTTACACTGCTCCACTCCTGGCTTCTCGTTTGACACTGCTCCACTCCCGGTCTCTCCTTTTACACTGCTCCACTCTCCTCCCGGTCTCTCCTTTTTCACTGCTCCACTCCAATCCCGGTCTCTCCTTTTACACTGCTCCACTCCACACCCAGTCTCTCCTTTTACACTGCTCCACTCCACTCCCGGTCTCTCCTTTTACACTGCTCCACTCTACTCCCGGTCTCTCCTTTGACACTGCTACACTCTACTCCCGGTCTCTCCTTTTACACTGCTCCACTCCACACCCAGTCTCTCCTTTTACACTGCTCCACTCCACTCCCGGTCTCTCCTTTTGCACTGCTCCACTCTACTCCCGGTCTCTCCTTTGACACTGCTCCACTCTACTCCCGGTCTCTCCTTTTACACTGCTCCACTCCACACCCGGTCTCTCCTTTTACACTGCTCCACTCTGCTCCCGGTCCTTCCTTTTACACGGCTCCACTCTGCTCCCGGTCTCTCCTTTTACACTGCTCCACTCCACACCCAGTCTCTCCTTTTACACTGCTCCACTCCACTCCCGGTCTCTCCTTTTACACTGCTCCACTCCACACCCGGTCTCTCCTTTTACACTGTTCCACTCCACACCCAGTCTCTCCTTTTACACTGTTCCACTCTGCTTCCAGTCTCTCCTTTTACACTGCTCCACTCCACACCCGGTCTCTCCTTTTACACTGCTCCACTCCACACCCAGTCTCTCCTTTTACACTGCTCCACTCCACTCCCGGTCTCTCCTTTTGCACTGCTCCACTCTACTCCCGGTCTCTCCTTTGACACTGCTCCACTCTACTCCCGGTCTCTCCTTTTACACTGCTCCACTCCACACCCGGTCTCTCCTTTTACACTGCTCCACTCTGCTCCCGGTCCTTCCTTTTACACGGCTCCACTCCACTCCCGGTCTCTCCTTTGACACTGCTCCACTCCACTCCCGGTCTCTCCTTTTACACTGCTCCACTCCACTCCCGGTCTCTCCTTTGACACTGCTCCACTCTGCTCCCGGTCTCTCCTTTGACACTGCTCCACTCTGCTCCCGGTCTCTCCTTTTACAATGCTCCACTCTGCTCCCGGACTCTCCTTTTACACTGCTTCACTCCCGGTCTCTCCTTTTACACTGCTCCACTCCACTCCCGGTCTCTCCTTTTTCACTGCTCCACTCCCAGCCCCTCCTTTGACACTGCTCCACTCTGCTCCCGGTCTCTCCTTTTACACTGCTCCACTCCACTCCCGGTCTCTCCTTTTTCACTGCTCCACTCCACTCCCGGTCTCTCCTTTGACACTGCTACACTCCCGGTCTCTCCTTTGACACTGCTCCACTCTACTCCCGATCTCTCCTTTTACACTGCTCCAATCCACACCCGGTCTCTCCTTTGACACTGTTCCACTCCCAGCCTATCCTTTGACACTGCTTCACTCCCGGTCTGTCCTTTTACACTGCTCCACTCCAATCCCGGTCTCTCCTTTTACACTGCTCCACTCCACTCCCAGTCTCTCCTTTGACACTGCTCCACTCTACTCCCGGTCTCTCCTTTGACACTGCTCCAAGCCACTCCCGGTCTCTCCTTTGACACTGTTCCACTCCCAGCCTCTCCTTTGACACTGCTTCACTCCCGGTCTGTCCTTTTACACTGCTCCACTCCAATCCCGGTCTCTCCTTTTACACTGCTCCACTCCACTCCCAGTCTCTCCTTTGACACTGCTCCACGCCACTCCCGGTCTCTCCTTTGACACTGCTTCACTCCCGGTCTCTTCTTTGACACCGCTCCACTCCACTTCCGGTCTCTCCTTTTACACTGCTCCACTCCACTCCCAGCCTCTCCTTTGACACTGTTCCACTCCCGGTCCCTCCTTCTACACTGCTTCACTCCCGGTCTCTCCTTTTTCACTGCTCCACTCTGCTCCCGGTCTCTCCTTTGACACTGTTCCACTCCCAGCCTCTCCTTTGACACAGTTCCACTCCCGGTCCTTGCTTCTACACTGCTTCACTCCCGGTATCTCCTTTTACACTGCTCCACTCTGCTCCTGGTCTCTCCTTTTACACTGCTCCATTCCACTCCCGATCTCTCCTTTGACACTGCTCCACTCCCAGCCTCTCCTTTTACACTGCTCCACTCCTGGCTTCTCGTTTGACACTGCTCCACTCCCGGTCTCTCCTTTTACACTGCTCCACTCTACTCCCGGTCTCTCCTTTGACACTGCTCCACTCTACTCCCGGTCTCTCCTTTTTCACTGCTCCACTCCAATCCCGGTCTCTCCTTTTACACTGCTCCACTCCACACCCGGTCTCTCCTTTTACACTGCTCCACTCCACTCCCGGTCTCTCCTTTTACACTGCTCCACTCTACTCCCGGTCTCTCCTTTGACACTGCTCCACTCCAATCCCAGTCTCTCCTTTTACACTGCTCCACTCCACACCCGGTCTCTCCTTTTACACTGCTCCACTCCACTCCCGGTCTCTCCTTTTGCACTGCTCCACTCTACTCCCGGTCTCTCCTTTGACACTGCTCCACTCTACTCCCGGTCTCTCCTTTTACACTGCTCCACTCCACACCCGGTCTCTCCTTTTACACTGCTCCACTCTGCTCCCGGTCCTTCATTTTACACGGCTCCACTCCACTCCCGGTCTCTCCTTTGACACTGCTCCACTCCACTCCCGGTCTCTCCTTTTACACTGCTCCACTCCACTCCCGGTCTCTCCTTTGACACTGCTCCACTCTGCTCCCGGTCTCTCCTTTGACACTGCTCCACTCTGCTCCCGGTCTCTCCTTTTACAATGCTCCACTCTGCTCCCGGACTCTCCTTTTACACTGCTTCACTCCCGGTCTCTCCTTTTACACTGCTCCACTCCACTCCCGGTCTCTCCTTTTTCACTGCTCCACTCCCAGCCCCTCCTTTGACACTGCTCCACTCCACTCCCGGTCTCTCCTTTTTCACTGCTCCTCTCCACTCCCGGTCTCTCCTTTGACACTGCTACACTCCCGGTCTCTCCTTTGACACTGCTCCACTCTACTCCCGGTCTCTCCTTTTACACTGCTCCAATCCACACCCGGTCTCTCCTTTGACACTGTTCCACTCCCAGCCTCTCCTTTGACACTGCTTCACTCCTGGTCTGTCCTTTTACACTGCTCCACTCCAATCCCGGTCTCTCCTTTTACACTGCTCCACTCCACTCCCGGTCTCTCCTTTTACACTGCTCCACTCTTCTCCCGGTCTCTCCGTTTACACTGCTCCACTCCAATCCCGGTCTCTCCTTTTACACTGCTCCACTCCACACCCGGTCTCTCCTTTTACACTGCTCCACTCCACTCCCGGTCTCTCCTTTTACACTGCTCCACTCTGCTCCCGGTCTCTCCTTTTACACTGCTCCACTCCCAGCCCCTCCTTTGACACTGCTTCACTCCCGGTCTCTCCTTTTACACCGCTCCACTCCACTTCCGGTCTCTCCTTTTACACCGCTCCACTCCACTCCCAGCCTCTCCTTTGACACTGTTCCACTCCCAGTCCCTCCTTCTACACTGCTTCACTCCCGGTCTCTCCTTTTTCACTGCTCCACTCAGCTCCCGGTCTCTCCTTTTTCACTGCTCCACTCTGCTCCCAGCCTCTCCTTTGACACTGCTTCACTCCCGGTCTCTCCTTTTACACTGCTTCACTCTGCTCCCGGTCTCTCCTTTTACACTGCTCCACTCCACTCCCAGCCTCTCTTTTGACACTGTTCCACTCCCGGTCCCTCCTTCTACACTGCTTCACTCCCGGTTTCTCCTTTTTCACTGCTCCACTCTGCTCCCGGTCTCTCCTTTTTCACTGCTCCACTCTCAGCCTCTCCTTCGACACTGTTCCACTCCCGGTCCCTCCTTCTACACTGCTTCACTCCTGGTCTCTCCTTTGACACTGCTCCAAGCCACTCCCGGTCTCTCCTTTGACACTGTTCCACTCCCAGCCTCTCCTTTGACACTGCTTCACTCCCGGTCTGTGCTTTTACACTGCTCCACTCCAATCCCGGTCTCTCCTTTGACACTGCTTCACTCCCGGTCTCTCCTTTGACACTGCTTCACTCCCGGTCTCTCCTTTGACACCGCTCCACTCCACTTCCGGTCTCTCCTTTTACACTGCTCCACTCCACTCCCAGCCTCTCCTTTGACACTGTTCCACTCCCGGTCCCTCCTTCTACACTGCTTCACTCCCGGTCTCTCCTTTTTCACTGCTTCACTCCCGGTCTCTCCTTTTTCACTGCTCCACTCAGCTCCCGGTCTCTCCTTTTTCACTGCTCCACTCTGCTCCCAGCCTCTCCTTTGACACTGCTTCACTCCCGGTCTCTCCTTTTACACTGCTTCACTCTGCTCCCGGTCTCTCCTTTTACACTGCTCCACTCCACTCCCAGCCTCTCTTTTGACACTGTTCCACTCCCGGTCCCTCCTTCTACACTGCTTCACTCCCGGTTTCTCCTTTTTCACTGCTCCACTCTGCTCCCGGTCTCTCCTTTTTCACTGCTCCACTCTCAGCCTCTCCTTCGACACTGTTCCACTCCCGGTCCCTCCATCTACACTGCTTCACTCCTGGTCTCTCCTTTGACACTGCTCCAAGCCACTCCCGGTCTCTCCTTTGACACTGTTCCACTCCCAGCCTCTCCTTTGACACTGCTTCACTCCCGGTCTGTGCTTTTACACTGCTCCACTCCAATCCCGGTCTCTCCTTTGACACTGCTTCACTCCCGGTCTCTCCTTTGACACTGCTTCACTCCCGGTCTCTCCTTTGACACCGCTCCACTCCACTTCCGGTCTCTCCTTTTACACTGCTCCACTCCACTCCCAGCCTCTCCTTTGACACTGTTCCACTCCCGGTCCCTCCTTCTACACTGCTTCACTCCCGGTCTCTCCTTTTTCACTGCTCCACTCTGCTCCCGGTCTCTCCTTTGACACTGTTCCACTCCCAGCCTCTCCTTTGACACTGTTCCACTCCCGGTCCCTCCTTCTACACTGCTTCACTCCCGGTCTCTCCTTTTACACTGCTCCACTCTGCTCCTGGTCTCTCCTTTTACACTGCTCCACTCCACTCCCAGCCTCTCCTTTTACACTGCTCCACTCCTGGCTTCTCGTTTGACACTGCTCCACTCCCGGTCTCTCCTTTTACACTGCTCCACTCTACTCCCGGTCTCTCCTTTGACACTGCTCCACTCTACTCCCGGTCTCTCCTTTTACACTGCTCCACTCCAATCCCGGTCTCTCCTTTTACACTGCTCCACTCCACTCCCGGTCTCTCCTTTTACACTGCTCCACTCCACTCCCGGTCTCTCCTTTTACACTGCTCCACTCTACTCCCGGTCTCTCCTTTTACACTGCTCCACTCTACTCCCGGTCTCTCCTTTTACACTGCTCCACTCCAATCCCAGTCTCTCCTTTTACACTGCTCCACTCCACACCCGGTCTCTCCTTTTACACTGCTCCACTCCACTCCCGGTCTCTCCTTTTGCACTGCTCCACTCTACTCCCGGTCTCTCCTTTGACACTGCTCCACTCTACTCCCGGTCTCTCCTTTTACACTGCTCCACTCCACACCCGGTCTCTCCTTTTACACTGCTCCACTCTGCTCCCGGTCTCTCCTTTTACACTGCTCCACTCCACACCCGGTCTCTCCTTTTACACTGCTCCACTCTGCTCCCGGTCTCTCCTTTTACACTGCTCCACTCCCAGCCTCTCCTTTGACACTGCTTCACTCCCGGTCTCTCCTTTTACACTGCTCCACTCCGCTCCCGGTCTCTCCTTTTACACTGCTCCACTCCACTTCCGGTCTCTCCTTTTACACTGCTCCACTCCTGGTCCCTCCTTCTACACTGCTTCACTCCCGGTCTCTCCTTTTTCACTGCTCCACTCTGCTCCCGGTCTCTCCTTTTCACTGCTCCACTCCCAGCCTCTCCTTTGACACTGCTTCACTCCCAGTCTCTCCTTTTACACTGCTCCACTCTGCTCCCGGTCTCTCCTTTTACACCGCTCCACTCCACTTCCGGTCTCTCATTTTACACTGCTCCACTCCACTCCCAGCCTCTCCTTTAACACTGCTTCACTCCCGGTCTCTCCTTTTACACCGCTCCACTCCACTCCCGGTCTCTCCTTTTACACCGCTCCACTCCACTCCCAGCCTCTCCTTTGACACTGTTCCACTCCTGGTCCCTCCTTCTACACTGCTTCACTCCCGGTCTCTCCTTTTTCACTGCTCCACTCTGCTCCCGGTCTCTCCTTTTTCACTGCTCCACTCTGCTCCCGGTCTCTCCTTTTTCACTGCTCCACTCCCAGCCTCCCCTTTGACACTGTTCCACTCCCGGTCCCTCCTTCTACACTGTTTCACTCCCGGTCTCTCCTTTTACACTGCTCCACTCCACACCCGGTCTCTCCTTTTACACTGCTCCACTCCACTACCGGCCACACCTTTTACACTGCTCCACTCTGCTCCCGGTCTCTCCTTTTACACTGCTGCACTCCCAACCTCTCCTTTTACACTGCTCCACTCTACTCCCGGTCTCTCCTTTTACACTGCTCCACTCTGCTCTCGGTCTCTCCTTTTACACTGCTCCACTCCCAGCCTCTCCTTTTTCACTGCTGCACTCCCAACCTCTCCTTTTACACTGCTCCACTCTGCTCCCGATCTCTGCTTTTACACTGCTCCACTCTGCTCCCGGTCTCTCCTTTTACACTGCTCCACTCCAATCCCGGTCTCTCCTTTTACACTGCTACACTCTGCTCCCGGTCTCTCCTTTGACACTGCTCCACTCCACTCCCAGTCTCTCCTTTGACACTGCTCCACTCCCAGCCTCTCCTTTTTCACTGCTGCACTCCCAACCTCTCCTTTTACACTGCTCCACTCTACTCCCGGTCTCTGCTTTTACACTGCTCCACTCTGCTCCCGGTCTCTCCTTCTACACTGCTCCACTCCACTCCCGGTCTCTCCTTTTACACTGCTCCACTCCAATCCCGGTCTCTCCTTTTACACTGTTCCACTCTGCTCCCGGTCTCTCCTTTGACACTGCTCCACTCCACGCCCAGTCTCTCCTTTGACACTGCTCCATGCCACTTCCGGTCTCTCCTTTGACACTGTTCCACTCCCAGCCTCTCCTTTGACACTGTTCCACTCCCAGCCTCTCCTTTGACACTGCTTCACTCCCGGTCTCTCCTTTTACACTGCTCCACTCCAATCCTGGTCTCTCCTTTTATACTGCTCCACTCCACTCCCAGTCTCTCCTTTGACACTGCTCCACGCCACTCCCGGTCTCTCCTTTGACACTACTTCACTCCCGCTCTCTCCTTTTACTCCGCTCCACTCCACTTCCGGTCTCTCCTTTTACATTTCTCCACTCCACTCCCAGCCTCTCCTTTGACACTGTTCCACTCCCGGTCCCTCCTTCTACACTGCTTCACTCCCGGTCTCTCCTTTTTCACTGCTCCACTCTGCTCCCGGTCTCTCCTTTGACACTGTTCCACTCCCGGTCCTTCCTTCTACACTGCTTCACTCCCGGTCTCTCCTTTGACACTGCTCCATTCCAAGCCTCTCCTTTTACACTACTCCACTCCCAGCCTCTCCTTTTACACTGCTCCACTCCACACCCGGTCTCTCCTTTGACTGCACCACTCCTGGCCTCTCCTTTGACACTGCTCCACTGCATTCCCGACATCTCCTTTTACACTGCTCCACTCCTGGCCTCTCCTTTGACACTGCTCCACTCTATTCCCGGCCTCTCCCTTCACACTGCTGCACTCCACTCCCGGATTCTCCTTTGACACTGCTCCACTCCTGGCCTCTCCTTTGACACTGCTCCACTCCACTCCCAGCCTCTCCTTTGACACTGCTCCACTCCACTCCCAGCCTCTCCTTTGACACTGCTCCACTCCTGGCCTTTCCTTTGACACTGCTCCACTCCACTCCCAGCCTCTCCTTTGACACTGCTCCACTCCACTCCCAGCCTCTCCTTTGACACTGCTCCACTCCCAGCCTCTCCTTTGACACTGCTCCACTCCACTCCCAGCCTCTCCTTTGACACTGCTCCACTCCTGGCCTCTCCTTTGACACTGCTCCACTGCATTCCCGACCTCTCCTTTTACACTGCTCCATTCCAAGCCTCTCCTTTTGCACTGTTCCGCTCCATTCCCAGCCTCTCCTTTTACACTGCTCCACTCTGCTTTCAGCCTCTTTCACACCACACTTAGTCAACATAAAATTATTTGGAAGCTAGGGAAGGCGCTATCTGCCTCGATCAACTCTGCCAGGCCCTTTCATTATTTTGAAATCCTCATTTTTGTCCCGGGAAATGACGTTGTCGGTTGCAGCTTTCTTACAAAGAAAAACCTGTATTTCTATCGCTCCTTTCACAAGCTCAGGTGTCAAAAAGCACTTAACAGCCAATGAAGTACTTTTGAAGTGTAGTCACTGTTGTCATGCAGGAAACACAGCAGCCAATTTGCACACAGCAAGCTCCCACAAACAGCAATGTTAATGATGAGATGATCGATTTTAGTGATGAGGAATAAATAGCCAGGACACCAGGGATAACCCTCCTACTCTTGTTAAAATAGTGCTGTAGGATTTTTACATCTAGCTGAAAGGGCAGACAGGGCTTCAAGTTAATGTCTCATCTGAAAGACAGTACCTCCAACAGTGCAGGACTCCCTCAGTACTGCACTGGAGTGTCAGCCTACAATATGGACATAGGTCTCTGGAGCGGGACTGAAACCCACAACCACCTGACTTAGAGGTGAGAGGGCAACCACAGAGCCACAGTAGATAGTTACATAACTTACCTAAGGAAATTAGTAGCTTGTCAGCTTCTGTAAGGTGCACTTTCAGTCACCTCCTCTTAAGGGTAAAGGACTCAATGTCTCCATACTTTCCCAGAACTCAAACCTTTTCAGCCAGGGTCCTCCTTGTGGCTCTCCTGTGCATTGCTTTCATGTGTTGAATTGTTTCACTCATGCCTTGGTGACCCCAAACGACCAGGGAATACTCAATGCGGCTGGCAAGGATACTTCATAGAATCATACAGTACGGGAGGCCATTCGGTACATTGTGGCTGTGCCAGCTCTTTGAAAGAGCTCTCCAATTTGTCCCATATCCCTGTGCATAACCCTGTAAATTTTGCCTGACAGTACAGGTTAGATGCAGTGTAAAGATCCCTCTACACTGTCCCGTCAAACACTCCCAGGACAGGTACAACACAGGGTTAGATACAGAGTAACGTTCCCTCTATACTGACCCCATCAAATACTCCCAGGGCAGATACAACACAGGGTTAGATACAGAGTAACGTTCCCTCTATACTGACCCCATCAAACACTCCCAGGACAGGTACAACACAGGGTTAGATACAAAGTAACGTTCCCTCGATACTGACCCCATCAAATACTCCCAGGGCAGATACAACACAGGGTTAGATACAGAGTAACGTTCCCTCTATACTGACCCCATCAAACACTCCCAGGACAGGTACAACACAGGGTTAGATACAAAGTAACGTTCCCTCGATACTGACCCCATCAAACACTCCCAGGGCAGATACAACACAGTGTTAGATACAGAGTAAAACTCCCTCTATACTGACCCCATCAAACACTCCCAGGGCAGGTACAACACAGGGTTAGATACAGAGTAAAACTCCCTCTATACTGACCCCATCAAACACTCCCAGGGCAGATACAACACAGTGTTAGATACAGAGTAAAACTCCCTCTATACTGACCCCATCAAACACTCCCAGGGCAGATACAGCACTGGCTTAGCTGCTGCCCGATTGAGGACTGCTGAGTGCATAGCGAGGTTCAGCTGACTGAGGCTGTATGCTGGAGGCTGGAAGCTGGAAGGTGGAGGCTGTATGACTGCTGCAAGGAGAAAGGCTGAGATTGAAAGGAAGGTTTCTCCATCTATCCTTATTCCAAAAGAGGAAACAGGAGGCCAAAGGAACTGACAGCTCTTGTGAGTTTGGCTTTTTTGAAGCCCTTTCATTGATTGTTATGGGGAGGGGGAAAGAAGAGACCTGAAGACCTTGGGTGGGGCTGTTTTGTTTCGACAGTGATCTTCTGTGTTTTAACACCATTGAATAGGAGCTCCCTCCCCACCCCAACAACCTAGCCTGGGAGGGCGGGAGCTGCCCAGGTGAAGCGAATTTCTTTTCTCTCCTTCAGCCACTCTCGCCTTGTGATAACCCCCAGCAAAGTATTTGTGGGACAATTCATTATTATTATTTTCTTTTCTCAACTCAATTTTATTCAGTGGTGGCTGTGACTCTTATACCCCAGGGCTTTACAGTCATCTCTGGTGGCAGGGCCTTCCTATGCTGCAGCAGCTACTGCAGCCGCTCCTGTAGCCCCGTCATCATTTAAAATCTTGGCGTCAAAGCATGGGGTAAAGAGTTACATCCACCCAACTATGACTATTGAGGCTTGCATTAAGGCAATGGCCAAGGTTGTCGGCCCCTCGGCCATTGTCGCAGCCTCAAAGATGTACGGGAACGCAGTGCTTTTCCTGAAGACCGGACAGTGGCCCTGGCCCTGAGCAGGGGGCTCACCATGGGTGGGACCTTCCTGCCAGTGGACGCTCTGGAGGCCACTGCACAGCATGTGATTCTATCGAACGTCCTGCTCTTTATTCCCAATGAGCTCCTCGTCCACCACCTGCACCATCTGGGGGAGGTGGGGTCGGGGATCAGTCCAGTCCCGCTTGATCTTCAGGAAGGCAGCCTCTGACATGTCTACTCCTTTCGCCGCCAGCTATTCATGCAGCTGGTGCGGGAGAAGGTCACTGAAGGCTATTTTGCTGTTCAGTTCCAGGTCTTCTGGATCTCTGATGGGACGCGGTGCCATGTCTGCAAGAGGGAGGGGCATGTTCGAAAGAAATGCCCCAACCTCTGGGCCGCCAACTCCATCTCGGCAGCCCAGGGTGGCGCCACTCCCCCGACACCTGCAACAGACACCGCTTAGTCAGTCCGGGGGCTGTGGTTTTCACAGCCTCTGGTGAGGAGGGGAGTGCCCATCCAAGTGGAAGGAAGATACGAAGAAAGAATAAACAAGGAGAGGCACGTCCCCTGGAAACCAAGACACAGCCAAGCCTGAGCTCAGCTCAAGGCCTGATCCAGGGGAACTTACCTTCCCCAGGGCTGGCCCGGGTAACCAAACAAAAGGAGGGTGCGGAGGCGGAGGCCTCTAATGACATGGAGGCCTCTGAGCCTCTGCGCCCTAGTAGAAAAAAGAGAAGGCACCCCTCCACAGAGGTAACACTGAGCGCTGAGGTGCAGGGCCCATCTGCTGGAGGGGAGCTGTCTCCTGTTTCAGGTCCCCAGGCTCCCCCTGCCACCACCACCATCAAGGCTGTAAATCCTGGGCAGGAGCTCCCTACCCCTCAGGATGGAGGGGAAAGGGAGACCCCTGTACATGTGACCCCTCCTGAAGGAGCAAGTGGAGCCCTGCTTGTGGTGGGGCAGCCTGGGGATACTCCTGAAGAAGCCTTCCCAGCTGCCACTGGGTTGAGTGTCCTGAGTGGAGGGGAGGGTGAGGCCCCGAAGGGTCACCCCTCCCAGTCAAAATCCACTCCAGACCAGGGTGTACCCAAACAGTTATGGTTGATAATGCCGCCCTGTCTGCTGGGCCTGTGGGTGCTGGCAGGGCGGGAGATGGCCTCCTCGCTCCACCTCCGGTCCCAGCTCCGGCTAGATTTCCAGAGTTGGGAACTACCATCTCCCCTGGGCCGCTCACTAGCCTGGGGACTGAGGTGGAGGGGTGTCTTGAACCGCTGGCGCCCATAGTCTCCAGCCCAATAGATGAACCCAGAGAGGACTCTTCCGCCATCGATCCTGGGGGTGGGATCGCGATGGTGGAGGGACCAGCTGGCACAGCCGAGACGTCCACCCCACAGTGTGTGATGGGTGTGTCAGCCACTGGCGGTGACAACCCGAAGGAAAATGGGGACTTGATGTGGGGCACAGAGGACGACCTTGAATCCATCACCAGTGTGTATTGAGTATTTAAGGGGCTGCTCCTCAAGTTTTGGCTGCACTTCAGCCCCACACTCCTGTTTTTTGGGCACCCGCTGTGATAGGGGGTGGGCCGAGAGGAGGATCTCCTCGGTTTGCTCCTGGGCCTGGCCAAGGCGGCAATTCGCAGGTCCAGGCTGCGGGACATCAGGGGGTCCGTCCTCCCTGTTTGCCTGTCCATCTTCCGCGGTTACGTTCGCGCCGGCCGGGGTGTGCCTGGAGAAGGAACATGCGGTGTCCGTCGGTTTGCTTGAGGCCTTCCATGACCGGTGGGCACAGCAGGGGCTGGGGTACATCACCGATTTGGAGAATTGCATTTTTATAAAATATATATAGAGGAGTCCTGTGAAATAAAGGCACCCTTGACAAAAATATATAAAAGGAGCCTGGGGTATAAAGGCCACCTTAAAAAAAAAGAAAAAAAATGGGTTAGACAAAGAGTAAAAAAAAACAGGTTAGATACAGAGTAAAGCTCCCTCTACACTGTCCCATCAAACACTGCCCAGAGTACATACTGTAGAGGCTATTTTCCCCAGATACTATAGGCACTCAAGAGGTGGCCAAGGTGGGGTCTTGAGCTGCAATGTTTGGTTAGCCTGCCTTTGGCGCAAGACGCCATCTTGTTAAAGGAGTTTATGAGCATGCTAGGAATGGCCACCCTGATGATGATTAAAGCTCTGATGACCAATTAAATTGGCCCCTTGCGCTCATTAAAGAGGCTGTCCACCATTTTTCTCAGATGCTGCAATATGATTCTAACCTGTAACTAACAACCTCTCCTAACAGCATCCAGCCGAACAGGAGGAAAGAAGTCATTGTCGTAGATGTTGAGAGCCACTTACTGCCATCCTCACATTTCACTATTCATTTGCTGCTGACGATCGCCTAACTACATTGCATTTGAAGAGGACTTTTGAAACACATCAGGAGAATTTCGGGGACACTTTTTCAAGACTTCACCAACACTCAAGCAACTTTTATTCCTGACATTCTCTGAAGATTTCACCTAAGAAGTGCTGTGCCTCACTCCCCGAGAGGAGGATGAAGAGGACAGAGAGGGACAGGCGGGAAGCAGCAGAGGATTCCAGGTAGACTCTCCACACCTGGGAGAGATGCTCAGTGCCATTGAATTGAAAAGAGATTTTGAGAGTCGTCCCCCACCATCAAACTCTGGAGCACTGTTGCCACATGTCTTACCATCCACCATTGAGGATCCATCAAGAAATCCACCACCTGCTCTGAATCCTTTCAACCCTTTCCTCGTGAAGAGCACAATAAACCAGATCATCAATTCCACCATTACCAATTCTCAATTCACAAGATCATCACTCTTTATATGCAGCAAAAGCAAACAATGAAATCATGACACAACAAACTGAAAGGTCTGAGAAATACTGTATAATAAAATTTCAACACTCGGAGTCCAGTTGTAATAATCGAGTGGTGTCTTTATTACGCATGCAGGGAGCCAACGCTGGGCAGACCAGGTCCTTCTCCACCGAGGTCCAAATGAGCACAGTTTGTATATGTTTTCATTGTCTGTTACAACGTAATGGAATTAAGAAGGCAGAGGCCACAGCGCAGTGGCCTCCAGTGGGCTGATAATTGTGATCCTGTATAGTAATTGTAATGCAGAGACTTGGTATTGTTCCCCCCGGAGACAGTAGAGAATGGGTGTGTGTATTCTGCATAAAGGTTTACAGGGGGTGAATTGATGTGGTCTGGGACCATCAGACGATGTGACAATGGCCTTCCCCATTTCTTAATTAGGCTATCCTGTGTATTGTTTGTGTGTCGCCCATTTCTTAATTGCAACTCTTTGCTGAGCCCTTTGTACAATTTCTTAGCTCTCATGTAAGGCTGTGATTGTCTGTGTATGCTTTGGCACCCTAGCTGCTGGTCCTGGCTGGCACTCCAAAATAAATCCAAAATTTTGCACCTTCAAAACCAATATTAAACTATTCTCCCTGGGGTTTACCCTTACCATGGGTTCAAGTCGCACTCCAGAGACTTGAGGACATAATGTAGACTGACACTGCAGCGCTGAGGGTGTGCCACACTGTCAGAGGTGCTGCCTTTTGGATGAGATGTTATACAAAGGCCCATCTTCCTTCTCAGGTGGGTATAGAAGATTTCATGGCATTATTCAGTAGAAGAGCTAAGGGGTTTTTCCTGGGATCCTGACCAATATTTATCCCTCATCCATCACTACAATGTAGATGGACTGGTAAGATGGGCGGAGCAGTGGCAAATGGAATTTAATCCTGAGAAGTGTGAGGTGATGCATTTTGAGAGGACTAACAAGGCAATGGAATATACAATGGATGGTCGGACCCTAGGAAGTACAGAGGGTCAGAGGGACCTTGGTGTACTTGTCCATAGATCACCGAAGGCAGCAGCACAGGTAGATAAAGTTGTTAGGAAGGCATATGGGATACTTGCTTTATTAGCTGAGGCATAGAATATAAGAGCAGGGAGGTTATGATGGAGCTGTATAAAATGCTAGTTAGGCCACAGCTGGAGTATTGTGTACAGTTCTGGTCACCACACTACAGGAAGGATGTCATTGCACTGGAGAGGGTGCAGAGAAGATTCACCAAGATGTTGCCTGGGCTGAAGCATTTCAGCTACGAAGAGAGACTGGAAAGGCTAGGGTTGTTTTCCTTAAGGCAGAGAAGGCTGAGGGGGGACATGATTGAGGTATAGAAAATTATGATACGATAGATGGGAAGAAACCTTTTCCCTAAGTGGAGGTGTCAATAACCAGGGGGCATTGATTTAAGGTAAGGGGCAGGAGGTTTAGAGGGGATTTGAAGAATTTTTTTTTCACTCAGAGGGTAGTTGGAATCTGGAACACACTACCTGAAGGGGTGGTAGAGGCTGGAACCCTCACAACATTTAAAAAGTATTTAGATGAGCACTTGAAACACCATAGCATACAAGGCTACGGGCCAAGTGCTGGAAAATGGGATTAGAATAATTAGGTGTTTGATGGCCAGCACAGACATGATGGGCTGAAGGGCCTGCTTCTGTGCTGTATAACTCTATGACTCAATGACTAAAACAGATTATCAGATCATCATTGCACTGCTGTTTGTGGGATCTTGCTGTGCAGAAATTGGCTGCTGTGTTTCCTACATTACAATAGTGACTACACTTCAAAACTACTGCATTGCTTGTAAAGTGCTTTGAAACATCCTGATGGCACGAAAGGTGCTATAGAAATGCAAGTTCTTTCTTTGAGTGATGATTCTAGGAGAGCTCTTGTCTACTCTGGTGCTTTACAAAGTACGACCCCAGTGGCAGCAGCAGGCGAGGTGGACGCTGCTGGAATTCTGAAGAGGGCAGTTCAGATGTACTCCTGGGACTCCCCCGAGAGGCTGTGGACCATGATGGTCTCCGCTTTGGCTTCAGCAGTCTGGGCCACCTGGCTGACAGGCAACTGCATGGGCAATGGAGGAGTGGCGAGGAAGGAGCTGGAATGTCAGCATCCTGCTGTGTGATTCCCACATCACAACTTCGGTGCCTCTGTTCAGCCAACCCAGTGATCTGCTGGAGGACACATCTCTGGGCACCAGAGACACTCTGCAAGCTCCTTTCAACTGAGGAGCCCACAGCCAATATGGCAGCTACCTGAGCTTTCATTACAGCAGTTTGCCAGTGATCTCAGTCCTTCAGACCCAGTGAGATGTTGGTCTGCACAGGTCGCTGGATGGAACTGACCAACTACTCCATGCTAGAGAGGCTGGAGTCCAGGCTCTGCATCCAGCCGTGGGCCAAGCTTTCAGCAGACTCTTCCATCCCCCTCAACATGAGCTGTAAACTTGCAGGCAGGCTCTCCATTGCACCAAGTACTTGCTTTATTAAACCCTTCAGCCTTCTTCTGGAGCTTAGCCCTGTGAGGTCCTTATCTGACTCCTCTGCAGCAGAACTAGTATCTGACTTTAACCTTGTCAAGGTGGCAGCTGTGGTGCCCCTTCCACCAGGCGTGACTGCTGCCCACTAGTACCTGGTGCATTGCACTGTCCTGGGGGCAGTGCTCCAGGTTCTCATCTCCTGGGCAATCTCCTCCAACATCCGTCGCATTAGCCGCCTCTGTGGCCTCCTTCCCCACTGCGGGTATATCCCTTCACCTCTGTACCTCCTCTACCAGGACCTCCAGTTTTAGGTCCAAGAACCTGTGAGCCATTTCTGTCACGGTGCCTCAGCCATCCTGATACATGTCGTTGTCTGTCTGCCAGCGCACTTCACATCTGAAGTGGCAGTAGCTGAGTGGCAGCTACCCACACTGTGCTAGGACAATTGCTTCCAATCAGCGCTTGAGTGCTAAACATGCAGGTTTCTGTTTCTGCACCTCCAGGCATGTTGAAATTGTAGTAATCACTACTTAGCCCCAAAATTACAGGCAAAAACCAGACTTTGAGACAGGTGTTTCTTATTAGCACAGCACCCATTTAGCACTTGTTTTCACCCTTGCTCCAAAATAACCCCCTGTGTGTGCTCGATAGGGAATTAGGATCTCTTTCCCAATAACATATCTCACTTCAAATCGAAGAAGATTGCCCTCTATCACACAACCGTGACATTTCCATTCCGAACTTTGCAATTCCAGCAGACCTTGTGGCCTCTGAGTTCAAAGGTTAACATCATGTTAGTTTGTGGCATATTGGCAGCAACTTGGTGTTGTGGATGTTGTTTTTGATTGCTCAGTGATTGCTTGCTCTGGGCTGTGTTTGTAGGACTGCTCACTGTGCTGTAGGTCAACCCTGAGGGGGCATGGTTCTAAAAGTGAAACTCAGACAGATCCGGGCAGCCACCTGAAGAAAGCCTACATACACAGAAATCGTGAGTCTAGTTTCCTGATGCTTGGGGTACGAAACATAACATCTGGCAATGAAGATGGCGAGTAATTTAAATTTACTGGCCGCAGCGCTTTTCCTGTCATCACCGGGAGATCCTCCCATTCCTTGAGACAGGTCAATTTCTGGGTTTGAAACCTACTTGCTTGCGATGGGTATAGATGGTGCACATATTGCAATGACCTGTAAGAAGGTGATACTTGTGAACTGCCTGGGAGCAGAGGGCCAGCGTATATTCGAGCAACTAACAGATGATATGTCTACGTTCGATAAGGCTGTAAGCGCTCTCGAGAAATACGTTGGCCCAAAAAAAACTATGATGGTTGAATGATACACGTTTTGCCAGAGAAATGGTGATCCCATAAAACAATATATAGCAGCGTTGTGTCAGTTGGCGTCTACATGCAAATTTGACACCCTAACTAATGAACTAATTCGTGATCAACTAATTGAAAAAGCTTCAATCCCACGAATTAGGGAACGCCAACGGATGGTGGATGATGGTTTTGACTTTGGAAAAGGCCATGACCCTGGCCGTCCAAAGCGAATCCACCATGTGAGGTTCGAAGATGTCACACAAAAATACACCTGCAGGCTCAGGGTCGCTGGCACAGTTTGCCCAATCAGCTCAAGTGCAAGGGTTACAGACAAAGAGACCTTGGCAGGCTCATCAACGCTTGGCATATCTGGGTCAGGCACCCTCAAAAATAAGCCCAAATTGTTGGGGTTCCCATGCATCCAGAACACCATGCCGGCATGAGGGAAAAAGTGCAACTTTTGGTCAAAGATGAATCATTTCACGAAGGTATGCAAGTCATTGAAGAAGCAGAAGCCCTCGTTAGTTGGACACGTGGAGGAACCTATCCTGACAGTGAAGTACTATATGTATATAGTATCGTGGGACAGTAAAGCACGCAGTCTCATGTTGCAGGGGGGGTGTGGTGGTTCACTTCAAGGATTGCACAGTCGCGATCGTGGGCATTTCAGTGTCGCTCCTCCCTGATGTGGGTGTGAAAGTATCCATATTGAGCGAAGATCTCTACCATTACTATTTTTCGCAACTTTCTCTCACTCCTGCAATAGACACTCTTCAAGCTTACGATGACTCGATTATCCCGATTGTCTTCAGAACGATCACAGTTCCAGTACGCTACAAAAATGTCAACCTAGACAAGTTCATGGTCTATGTGGCTAAAGGCAAGAGGCTTATGGGGGTATATAGGCTTATAGGCCTACAGGCTTCAAACTTGCAGACCCCACCAGATCACACATTAATGTGATCGATG